>NC_044274.1:10354061-10605993 GCF_003957555.1 Calypte anna
TACTGATGAAGTGTCTAGAACATGGCATTGCTGAGACCTCAAGTCCTGAGTGTTGTGGGGTGAGCATAGAAGTGGTGCAAGTCCCCCTTCTGGCATCTGCCCCAGGCTTCATCTCTGCTCTGTGGCTGGTAATATTTGCTCCTTACATGAGCCTGCCTAAGCTGTGGTCATAGAAGGGTTTGGGTTGGAAGGGACATTAAAGATCACCCCTTGCATGGGATAGGACACCTCCCACTAGAATAGGTTGCTCCAGGCCCCATCCAACCTGGCGTTGAACATTTTCATGGAAGGGGCAACCACAGCTCCTCTAGGAAACCTGGGCCAGTGTCTCACCACCCTCACAGGAAGGAATTTCTTCCTACAATGTAATCTAAATCTACCCTTTTTTAAGTTTGAAACAATTCTGCCTTGTTCTATCACTCTGTGCCATTGTAAAAAGTCCCTCTCCAGCTTTTCTGTAGCCCCTTCAGGCTCTGGAATGAGGCACTGGAATGTTCTTTAAGGCCTCCCCAGAGCCTTCTCTTCTCTGGGCTGAACAGCCCCAACTCTCCCTGTGTGTCTTTGTGGTCAAGGCTGCTCCTGTTTTGGGGGCAGTCTAGCTCCCAGCTTTTCCCACTTGCTCAGTGGTACCATCTGAAGGACCTGGATCAGGACTTGAGCTGACCTGATGTGGACATGCTGAACTCCTTCAAAAATAACTTGACCTCACTTTGAGGTTCTCAAACAGGAAATCCATGCTTAGACTTCCATGGGGAAAGCTGGTCCTGTGCCAGAGGTGGCTCAGCCCATCAGGACAGGGCATGGAGGTAGCAAGGAAATGTCGGCACTTTCCCTGAGGGCAGGTTCCAGGGACGCTCCTTGGCCAAGGAATAGGATTTTGCATTTTGTACCAGGCATAACATGCTGTCCTTGCAACAGCCCTGTCCTTATGACTTGAGCAGAAGATGCTGCAAAAAGCTCCCTTGTGGCACTCAGTATTAAACACATTTCATCTTATCCTTGCCAAGCTGGAGTGACAGCCCAGGTGGGTCCCTGCCAGGTAGTGACGAATGAGCAGCATCATTTGCTGTAGCCTTGGTTCTGCTTTATCTGCAGGTTAAAAACCAAACAAACAAGCAAAAAAAAACAACCCCACAAGTGACTGAAAAGCTGCATTGGCGTTGCAGAATGAGGGGTGGGTTTGATGGGGAGGAGCTCCTTCCCCTCCTTGCCACTCACTTGTCAGCTCAAGGGTGCTGGGGAGAGCAGTTTTGAGTGATGGGGGTTGCGGGTGTTGGGCTCAGGGCAGCTGGAGTTAAATTTCTTGGTGGCTGACACCTGACAAGCATGATAAATTGTGGCACACCATGCTCTGCATGAGAAGCAGTCCACTTCCCTCCTTTTAAGCTCTGGGAAAACTTCTTAATTATTTCCCAGTGCTTTGCAAATGAGAGTTTCTTCATCGGGCACCCAGCAGAGTTTGGGCTTTATTTATTTATTTAGGTTTTGCAATTGACTTGGGGCAGAGATGGGGTTCGTAGTATGGGTTTCTGTAGCATCCTCCTGCTGATCTGCCCAGACTTTGCATGTGGTGCTGGGGAGGGCTCTGGCAAAGCTCATCAGCTTGGTATCAAGTGCTAATTAAAGCACATGGTGTTCCAACTTGGAGTTGCTGTTGCCCTTGTGAAAGGGTCTCTGCAGGAGTGACTTCCAGACTTTCCTCTTGCCAGGGGAGGTTGGCTCCTATTTTTCATTTTTAATAATGCAGAGCCATAAGACTTTTATTTTTTCTTCCTGAAAGCATTTAAAAAGGGGGAGGGAGTGAGGGGAGACACAAGCTCAGCCACAAGAGCTAGATAATGAGAGCAGATCTCTACTGATAATTTGTTTGTCTAACACAAAAAGCATATTTGCTGCTATAACAGAAGGCACCACTGGTTACAGTAATGCTTTAGCCTCCATCTCACTAGGCAGCATGTCAGATGTAGTGCAGAAAGTCTCTCTCCTCTTTCCAGTCCACAGTGTCTGTGCTGCAAAGCAGTGTGTTCATGCTTTCCTGTTCGCACTCCTGAGTTCACTTGGATTGGCCTCTCCCTGAATGGTGTAACACGTGCATGGGGCTTTGCTGGGTAGGCAAAAAGTGCAGAAAAGTCATGGGCAAATGCCTGCTGCCTTGGTGCCTGCTGATGTTTTACTGTTGCTGTGCTCTTTTGGTTGGGAAGCATTTCTATCTGTCTTTAAAGAAGATCAGAGATGCCTCAAGCTGCTGTATTCCCTACTCCCTTTTTCTCCTTTTTTATTTTATGTTTCTAAACCGAAATTATTAAGCAAATGTGTGCTTTGGCACTGGGCTGTGATGCTCATGTGAGAGGGCCCTTTATCTAAACTACCTTCGTGTTTACAGCAGTTACCCCTAGCTGTCAGGGCAGGAAAAGAGATGCCCCCCTACCTCAGTTGATTTCTAAACCTGAAGTGATGGTAGAGCTCCACCTGGTAACCTGACAGATTGTCTCTTCTCTTTTGTTGAAGAAAGTCCCAGATCTGAGCAGCGAGGGTCAGTCAAGCAGCCAGAAGAATCCTCCAGACGTTGATGAGAAATTGGGGACAACCCAAGGACTCTGGACCAGTGGAGAGGTAAGAGGTGGATTAAACAGACTGCTTACCTGGGTTATCCTTAGTAGGTGTGCTCTGGGCCATCTGGCTGTGGTGGAGCTGCAGCCCATGTGTCTTTTGGCAAGGGTGGTGTTTATTAAAGTGTGCAGAAGTTTTGCTTTTAGGTGTGGGTGCATGAGCAGCCCTACAGCTGCTGTTCAAAGAGGGTAGATGCTGGCAGTGGTTATTTAGGTTGTGGAGGGCCAGGTTTGGATGAACAGCTTGGAGAGTGCACATGCCATGGACTGCACTTCTCCACAGAGAAGCTCCTTCCATTTGAAAGCCCTTCTAGCAGCTTGGGTCTAACTAGGATAGCGGAGGCCCTGTGGTGGCTGAACTACTGTGGAGCAGGAAGGTGTCACCCAGCATCATGCAGACATGATGGATTTCCCTGGGGGTTGCTCTGCTGAGAAGCACTGTGTCCCCTCAGTAGACCACCCCCATCACCAGCCATGGTGATGAGACTACCAAAAGGTAATCTCACCTCTGAGGCCTGTTGCATATGTGCTTTGTTATGGGGCTGTGGTGACACCTCTGCTGGGGGTCTTCTTCTCCAAGCCATGGAGACTCTGGTGGAGCAGGGAATGAGCTTGTGGGTGGCTCTGCCTCATTTGGGGATGCAGATCCTGCAAAAAGCTGTGCTGGGGAAGCCGGTGCTTGCTGGTGCTGTGCTTGAGAAATTAAATTGATGAATTAAAATTTAACAAGTCTCTAAATGCCAGACAAGGACATCTTAAGTGGAAATTGCTACCGTTTGACTAGCACAGCCTCCCACTTAGATAAAACTGCATGGCTTTAATTACATTGATCTTTGAAAAGCAATAGCTTTACACCAAAGAGGGGAAACTGTTGGCCAAAACAGCATGAAGTGTCAAGAATTTTTCCTGTGCCTTCTCTCCCGGCATCGTGCTTCTCAGAAGTGTTCTGCAACTCCTTTCACCCTGGATCGTCAGAGTCCTTTATCCGCTGAGCCACAGGCAAGGACAAAAGTGCTTCCTGTGTGTGATTCTGAATGAGGGCTCCGGAGTTAAAAGGTCAAGGGACCAGAGGGCTGAGCAGCACCTGTTGGAGCTGCAATGAGGAGCAGGCTGATGTCTGGGCATGCAGGATGCTCTGCAGCAGCAAAACCCTGCACTCAGCACTGTGTGGGGGTGGCATAGTTGGAGGGGCTTGGGATAAGGACTCTTCCCCTCTCCATCCTCACTGTGGACTGACCCACCCAGGGGACTGCTTGCAGCTCTGCAAATAGAGCAGCTCGAAGAGGCTACATCGCTAATAACACTAATTACTGTTACATGCTGGCTACAAGGTATGCTGGCAGTAGTGGGATCTGGGGGGATGAAATGAAAGCAGCATAATATGGTGAGATAAATTAGCACTGTAAAATTAGCCATGGGTCTAGTCTCAGGGATCCGACAAATGTTTTGCAGCTTTGGTACAAGCTCTGAGCACTGCTGAATTGGATTTAGTGGCCCAGAGCAAAGCAGATGGGAGTAAGGGAATGAAGAGTTTATGAGGGGTCTCCATATACCACATGCTAATGGTTAACACTGCTTTCTTCCTTGGCTTTGCTGAGCGATATGTCCCTTGGTGCCTGCTTGTACATGGCAGCAGAGGAATAGAAGCCTGGCCCAGCTGATGTGTTGTTGGAGAAGCTGGAGCCTGGAATAGGGGTGGGAATGAGGTGGAAAGGGGAGCAGCAGTAGCCTGTCCCTCCTGCCAGGCTCAGTGCCCCAGCTGCCAGTCCTTGCCCTGCATGATGGCCATGGTCTACCTCACCCAGGTTTGTTCTGAAAGGGAGCATCAGTGGTGTGTGTGGCAGACATTTACACATATTTTAGCCTTGCAAGGAGAGCAGAAAGGGTGTTTCTACTCCCCTGTTTCATCCTGACCTGTGTTTCTGTGCCTAGCTGTGCTGTGGGGCAAGAGGGTGACTGGAGCTGAGCATCCCACAGCACAGGGGGTTTGCTTGCTCATGAGGGACCCACAGACAGCACTTTTTCAGCCCAGATACTCGTTATCCTAACCCCTCTGAGGCAGAGGGTGGAAGAGAGGAGATGCTTTTTGTGGGAAATGGATGTGGCTGGTTCCAGTGGGATCCGCTTCCTGGTGGCTAGTTGGGATGTGCTCCACCGGAGGGAGGTGAGTGGTCCTGTCCATGAGTGATGACTGGCTGACAAGAGCTCCTGACAGATTTGTAAATGCAGTCTAATTGCATCTTTAATGGCTGGCACATTATGCAGGATCTAAGGAGGAGCAGGTGTGATTTAGGTCTGGTTTGATAAGGCATGTCATGAAGCTTACTTCATAGTAATGAAGAAGAGGTAGAAAAATTCTGAATCTGCTTTGTAGTGCTCTGCAGTGGGGAGAGGAATTGTGAGGGTATTCCTGCCTCTCTGAGCTGTGCTAGGCATGGTGGGTGTTTGGCAGATGAATCTGCAGGAGGGGACTGGTTTGCTGAGGGCTGGCTGCTGCCCTGGGTGGTTCTGCAGCATCACCCAGCATGAGCAATGGATCACAAGGGGTCTCAGCACTGTCTGGAGCATCCCAAGAGACTCAAGTGAACTTACGTGCTGAGCCTGCACGCACAGAGCTGAGGATATGAGCTGCTGCTTGCAAGCAAGGTGTGAGGTGTGGTGGTGACACTTTGAGGCTATGTCAGACCCCAGCCAGGTCTAAGCTGTCCTGGAAAAAACTACAGGCTGGTGAACTGCAACTGTGGAAGGAACCTTTTCCTTTGACTTTGCTGCCAGAGAAGTAGGGATGCGGGACTGCGTGGCAGGGAGCAGCAGGAGAATGAGCCCATGGTTGGAGTGCTGGTAGCAGCATAAACAGAAATGCAACTTCTCAGCTTCTTGTACAGCAATGATATATCTTGTTTCTGTTGACTTTCTTCGACCTCTAAAATAGAGGTAGATTGATCTACAAATCTGCAAAAAGCACCTGTGTTGGTTTTTGGTTTTTTTTTGTTTGTTTGGGGTTTTTTTTTAAGTCTAAAGCACTTTTCTGTCTGCTTCTTGTGGTTGGCTCTGAACAGACACATGTTCTCTTGTCGTCTTTGAGACTGGCATGCTGCCACAGTGGTAGGAAGTTTAGTAATAGTTGAGCTGGATCGATTTAAGTCCGTTATCTGTGGTGCCTGGGACTTGGTGGCAAAGGCAAAAAGAATGCCCCAAACTCACCAAAGCCCTGTGGTAAGAACACACGGTCCAGCTCTATTTATAGATGGACAGATGCCTTGCCAAACTTCTCCTGCTGTCACTGGGTTATTCAGTTTTTGAGTGTTTAGTGATGTTGGAGTCTGAAGAAGCCTGTTCTACCTTCTGATCAGGTGAGTCCTCCCTCTCCAGGCATAGCCCATGGTGGTGCTGCTTCTAGGTGGCCTTTGTCCTTCCTCTGAGGAAGGAGGACTTGCTTTTTAGGTGGGAATACTGAAGCAGCTGAGGGTTCTTGCAGGTTCTTGTAGAGTCAGTCACCGAGACAATGATCTCTCATCTTCTTCTTGGATCTTCATAGACTTGGAGGTCTCCAGAGCAGAGCTGCCACCAGTGCAGTGTAGCAATTCAGCTGAGTGTTCACAGCTTAAGCATGGAAAACCTAATCTCCTGGGGTACCTGCTGTGCCACCCTGCCAGCAGAGAGGTTTGTCACACTGTTCCCAAGTAAACTTCCCAAGTGGCAACCTCTGGCCACTGGCATGTTGTGTCTCATGCATTTTCTTCCTTCAGCAAACGTTATCACTGACATTTAAATCACCAAGTGCATATTTGAAGTGGTTCCTCAGGCCAAGTTATCACAGGTCTTGCTGTGTATATGCACACAGATCTTCAGTGAGCATTTGGTTTTCGAGAGGATGGTGGAAAAGGTGGGGTGAAACAGGCAACCAAATGCAGGTTAAGTTCCTGGTGTGAAGTGGTAGAGTTGCACTGAGAGTTGCGGTGGAAGTTTCTCCTTGCATTCAGTGGGAACACCTTCTATCAACTCATGCCTGCTATCACTCATCCTCTTGCTGTATTGCTGCAAAGAGCCTGGCTCAGTCTTCTTAGCAGCTTCCTTGGCTATCTCAGTGGCCCCTGCTGCATTTCCTCTGGTTAATCATCAGGTGTCTTGTATTTGGACTCCAGCAAACTATTATCTCCAAAAGAGGAGTGGTCCAAAGAGGGCTTTCTGTGCTGTTGGTTCTGGCAGCCCAGTGTGCTGTTGGGCCCTTGGCTGCTAGAGCAGGCACTTGGCTGATGAGGGGCTCATTGCCTGACAGGACTCAAGCTGACACGGGGTGGGTGTCCTTGTGCCCAAGCTTTCCACCACACCATGGCAGTGGGCTGGAGATTTCATGAAGAAGTGTTTGTGGTTTGTTTTTTTTTTTTTCTAGGCTTCAGTGTATTATGGCTACAGGAGTGAAGGAGTTGTGTGTGGGCAGGCTTGGGAAGTGAGACCTATTTATTTCTTTTGGTTTTGTGGGGTGTTTTTTTTTTTGGTTTTTTTTTGTTTTGTTTTGGGATTTTTGTTTTGTTTTGGTTTTTTTTGTTATTGTGTTTTTTTGTTTGGCTGTTTGGTTTTTTGTTTGCTTCTTGGGTTTTTTTGTTTTTTGACACATCCTCCTGATTAGGTGCAGGATGGTTGCATGATGGCTTCTGGATGCGTGCCATTCCTGAGCTTGGGAGAAAGGAGATTTCTCCTCCCAAGGGTGTTGATAATGTGCTCATCTGCCCAGCTCCTGCAGAGTATGCTGAGCATCCCTTGCTCTCTGCTTGGTTTTAGTCTGTCTCCAGGGTGCTGCTTAGCTTTGCTCATACATTCCTCTAACGAGCGGGCAAGACAGGAAGCAAATACCTTTGTTACAAAACCACATATGGGCTTTAAGCGGGTGAAGACACTTTCCCAAGCTCTCTGTCTAGTGAATGCACTTTTTACCACTTGTTTATATTCACAGGAGTGTTATTTAACTGCTCAGGTGGGACGTAGATGTCAAGAAAAATGTCGTTGTCAGGAGCAAGCTCGAGTGCAAGGCTTCCATCTGTCCTGCTTGATAGGTTGTGGATGAGACCCCGAAGTGCTGCAGACTGTGGGTGTGGGAGAGGGACTTTCTGCTGGGTCTGGCACAGGAGCTGTGGGTTGGAAGTAAGGCAGCAGTAGTGCTGGAGGTGGCTTTATAGGGATGGTGAGCTGCAGTATGACCAAGATGATCATACAGTAAATGAGGACTCTAATGGAGGCAAGCATTGTACTACAATTGAAAAAAAAAAAAAATAACAGCAAGAGGGACTGTACTCCCTCCAAAACTGTTTTGGATGGTGTCACAGCTGCTGTGGGACTTCGTGGCTCCTGGAGGACTGTGGTGGTGGATGCCCAATGTTTTGTGCAGTAGAGCTGGGGATTGCAGGGACACAAACGTGGGGTGTGTTTGCCTGGTGTGGGACCTGCCCTGCTGGGTCCTGGCTCTGAGCCATGGGAACGCGTTGTCAGCTGGGAGGCAGGCAATACGATGCAGCAGGGACCCACTGCAGTGGCAGAAAAGTTCAGACCTGCCTCTCCCTGTGGTTGTTGCTCTTAATGCCCAAGTAGAGTGGCTGCTGGTGGGGGTCTGCTGGAAGAGATGTTCAGCTGTGATGGAGAGAGACCTACATCTGGGTAGGAAGAGGAGTGAGGGGCTCAGCTGCACATACCTAGACCCCTTCCATGGCCATGGTGTTCCCAGGGTTGTGTTTGCCCAGCACCAATGAGGCTGTTCGTAGGGGAGAGAGACTGCAGCACTGATGGCATCACTTAGCAATGTCTATTGTATTGTTTTTCCTTTTAGGATAACTCTTTTTAAGCTCTGGATAGCACTAGGAAGCCTCTACTGAGGCCCCAAGTCTCTAGGGCAATTTACAGCACACACCATTTATTACAGCCCCTAAGGAGAGTGGCTCAGTGCTGCCCTTCAGCAAGATCGCATATTACCAGCTCTTTTTTATTCCTCTTGCCCTAAATTGTTGCACTCTACATTGAAAAAGAGGGGCATGTATGTGGGGGCCAGCACAATTAATGTACCAGAGATTTATATGTCACTGTGATGCTGTATTTCTTCCCCACAGTGACACCTCTTTGCCACAAATTACTTACTAGGCAAGGTTACCTGAGTGACAGCAAGCAGAGCTGTAAAGGACAGGGACAAACAGCAGCATGAAAAATACCCGGAGGAGAGGGTGAGGCTGGGTACCAGGCAGAAACTCTTAAAGCAAGGGTGGAAGGAGGACAAGCTTTGGAAATCAGCTTGCCTTACAGAGGGGTGTGTGGGTAACGCCTGGGAATCCATGTGCCCATCTCTGGTACGTAGGCATGCCGTGGTGTCAGGAGAGAGTGGCTGGTGGCCTGAGTTGGGATTCTGTAAATCCTTGATTTTATATTCCTTCTCACCTGTCACCCGCAAAGCTGCCAGGTGCTTCTGCAGGTTTTGTTTGTTTGTTTGTTTTTTGTTTTTTTGCTGGGTAAATTGCATGCTTTTTAGTTGCTGAAGGTTTTTTCAGAATGTTCGGTGGTGTCAGTATGGAGAAGTGAGACTTTTTCTTCCTTCCAAGCACTCTTCATGCTTAGCTGCATTCATGCTATGGTAGGGATGCATAGGGAGGTGGTGGAGTCTCTGTGCTTCTCTCCACACCAGTAATCAGTAAAACCCTGAAGCAGCCTCTGCCATACAAAGCAGACAGATCCATCTCCTCAGAGGTAGGGAGCAGCAGACTCTCATCTTGGTCTGGCTGAAGTCTTGCTGTCATCCTAACTGCAGCACCAGCAGTGCTGGAGTTGGGGCCACTCTGAGCAAATCCCTGGAGGACCAGGATTCCTGTGGGAAATTTATTTGCAGCCTTATTTTCTCAGAATGGTTTTCTGTGCTCTGCCTATGTGCTGCAGGGCTAGTCAGGTCATCGCCTAGCTTGCTTTGAGCATCAGACTTGGATCAATTTTTCTGCCTCCTTAGGTAGAAGGAAGGGGAGCTGCTGGGGCTGGGTAGGCAGCATCCAGGGGGTTAATAAGAGGTGTTTAGCCTTGCAAATTGTTGCTGTATTTCCTTGCTTTATGGCCTGGAAGGAAATGTCTCAGGATTGTTCTTCAGGGGGGACAGGATAATAATTATGTCCATCTATAGTAATACATTGACTATGGATGTTGGCATGTGGGGGCAGGGGGTATAGGCTCCGGTCCCTGGGTGCAGGGGTCTCTGCTTTACTGCCCAGGGTCTGCAGCATCCCTGCTGTGACATGCTTTGGCTTTGGTTGAGTGACTCTGTCTGCGCCCACTCACCCAAGTTAGATCAGCTTAACTTCAAACGAATGTGAAAACTGAAAGGCTGGAGATTGGCGGAGGTATTTAGGCTGCCTTTGAGCTGGGGATGCTGCTCAAAGCTGCCCAGGGACCTGTCACTCCATTGTTCGTGAAACAAAACGCTACCGGAGGAACTGAGAGCCTCAGAAGCGCTGGAGCCACAGCCGAGATTGCGTTTAACTACAGAAACGTAGCACAGCCCTGGGGCTTGCTACATCAGCCCGAGGAAGAGCCAGCACCTCCACCCTCCCCGGCAGAAAGATGGGGAGGGGGTTGGGGTCACCCTTGCACCGTGATGGACCGTTTCACAAGGCAATTTGACTTGTCTCTTCCTGTGCTTATAAAAGATAATTTCCCTTGAATCCCAATGCCATAAGCCAGGTATTTAATCTTGCTTGAAGGGAGCATGTCTAACTCATGCAGGGCATCACAAACAATGGTAAGCAATCAATAGGCTAAATCCTGAGGTCTCTTACCCAGACTTTGCTGGAGTAAAGGTTGACAAAGTGCTGAGTAGTTACTTGAGACTTCAACCCTGTGCTGGGGGCAGGAGAAGTGATTGAGTGATTTATTGATGATGCATTTCACTATGAATCTAGTCTGTCTGTTAGTCACAAAGGCTCATGTGAGCATAAATCCTGGGCTGTCATGAGCACGTAGCTTCTCGAGTCAAAGAGAAAAGGCGAAAGATTTCATATGAATGGCTCATTTGGTGAAAAACAGTTCCGCATCAACAGGAGTAGCTTGTTTCTGTGTTGTGCTTGATCAATAGCCTCAGCAGAAGAAAGTGAAAGCTCACTTGTGAAAAAGATCAAGCACTTATTTTTGACACAATGTTTAGGTCTTTGAAACTTGCTTTATGTTTTCTTCCCAAATCAAAAATCCAGCTGATTTATGGCAGATCTCTCTTGAAACCATTTTTCCCTTACCCTCTGTGGCTTGCTCTGGCAGTGGAGCAGCAAAATGTGGCACTTCTGAAACCCAGCACTAACTCTCCAGCAAACCCATACATCACTTATGTTTAGTTCACCCAGGGGTGTGGAGGCTCAGCCACTGGTGGGCATCCATTCAATGCTGCTCAGATGAGGACTGGGTCATGGGAGGCTACAGAGGCACAGCCCTCACACCCCTGGGTTTGCTCTCAGCCCAGGAGATTGGTCTCACCCTGCCGTGGTGGACATGTGGAAGGCTTGGGGAGGGGATTGCAGCCATGCAAGGCTTGGGAAAGCATTAGCTGTTTCTGCAGCAGAAGAGTGTGTGATCCCTTTAGAGGTGTCCTGTGGGAATAAGCTTCACCACAAAGCCTCCGCAACTCTGGGACACAGCTTGACTGCCCCTGTTTTTTGAACAATCATCCTTTTTCTGTTCCCTTAGAATGAGTAGTTTCTTAGTAATTAGAGGAATAAAATCATCCTACTCCATCACCTGCCAGGATGGGTTTTTTTCCCCCTGTAGTGTTGATTCCTCTTTGTTTTGAGCCTGGCTGCTGCTCACAACCTCTGCTGTGTCTCCTGGAGCCTGTGCTTGCTCTTGAAGCATGTGGATACAGCCATGGTAGATGCCATAGGAAACTACTCAGACAGATTTGTGCCTGTGTGCAATGCCTCTCTAAGTATTTCCCATTAATTAGTGGACGCTGGAGTCTGTTGTCTGTAACGAGTGCTCACTGGCAGGTGATAAATTGCTTGTATGACAAGATGGCAGTGAAAGCTGGGTGAGCTGTGGCTGTCTGCACTGGGTTTGAGAAGAAGGGGTGAACATCAGTCAGTATCTGGATGGGAAAAGAGGGGTGGTGAAAAGCCCAGAAGCCAGATGCAAGAGCCCCGAGTTATCCTGTTCGCTCACACTGAAGGGACTATGGGCTCCAGCAAACAGGCAGTGGTCCTACTCTGGATCCTGTGATCCAGAAAACCCCAGCCTCATTGCTGCTTTTTGGTGTGGAGAGGAGAAGGAGTAAAGGGCTTCCTCTGTGATGGCCACTCCCTGCTCCACAGGGATGTGTGCTGGAGCTCAGATGAGTGCACTTGGAGCAACCCCTCCCAACCCAGGATGGTTTTTGTTGCCTCCTGCACCCCAAAGAGGGGACTTTAGTGCCCAGGCCTGGGATATGTGCTTCAGCAGTGCCACAGCTTCCAGCAAATCCAGTTTGGCAGCTGAGTCCCTTTTACAGTGGTGCCAGCACCAGGCATCCCTGTCATGCCTTGCCTGCACAGGGTGTCCTCAGAGTAGAGTCTTGAGACATGGCTGGGTGCCTTTGGGGACTACCAGTGTTTCTAGTAGCCTCACTGCACAGCATTCATGGAAGAAACTGGGTCTGTCCGACCAGAAACTGGGTTTCAAGCCCCCATTGAATGGTGGTTGAGGTGCCATGTTGTATAGCTACACGAGGCTGGACATCATGGGTGTGCTGGAGCAGAGCGCTGGGTCTGATGAATTGTAGTTGCTGGTGTTCACAACCTCTTAAGTCCTAGTCCTCTACTAAGCCTGAAGTCTGTGAGCCCCTCAAAGTGGAGGTCATCCTAGGCAAGCAATGCCAGCACCAAAACCTGCAGCTTGCAAGGGCGTGGTGTGGACTTGAGGCTGATTCCTCCTCTGTCCTCAGCTGGACCAATCCCTGCTGCATCCCTTTGGAACATACCACATAAGCTGTGTGCTTCAGGTCCCTCTCCATTTTGGCTGGCACTCTGAATCTGAGGTTCAATCACTTATTGTGCTCATTAGGGCTCCTGCAGCTGGAGTAGGGATCCTGCTTGGGATCACATTGTGGGTGCTGGCACACCCTGCAGAGGTCCCCTCTGCCCTGGGACCTGTCACTCTTGTCACCATGCAGGGGGAGAAGTCTGCATTTACTGGGGCACTGAATTATCTGCTTCCTCAAGTTGGGAAAATAATAATAAAAGAAGTGCCTTACACTAGGTCATGAGCCATTACCTCGAGGGGCCCTTCATCAGCTGATGAATTCTACTTAATAAAATAAATACTGAGAGAAAATGTAATTGGATTTCATTTATTACCCAGTTCCGCCTAGCAGCCCCAGATTATACAAAAGCAATTAGAGAAAGCTCTCCATTAATAGCTATCTTCAAGCCGCCCAATGGGCTCATTCCATCAAACCTTCTGGCTCGTGTAATTTCCTTTCTTGGAGCTTGCTCCTGGCTGGGGAAGGATGCGGGATACACAGCACCATTGCCAGTGGCCTGTAAACAAAAGCAACCCTGTCTCTAATGCTCGCACAGGCATCATTTTCCTCAGCGTGTGGCTCTGCCAAAGGGTCTCCTGATTTGGGGCAAGGAGCCAGAGCACCTGGGCAGTTTGGCTGCAAACTAGGGCTTGGTTGTGCCTCCCCTGGGATGGGACCATCCTTCTTCTGCTTGGCATTGCCACGTGGTGAATGTGTCCCTGCTGCTGGGCAGGAGGTAAGGCAAGGCATCAGGTGTAATGCTGTCCTCCTTGAGATGCTGATGCTGTCCTGAGCTTTTCCCTAATGCCAGCAGGTTGCAAAGCAGCTTCTGTCTCTGCCAGCTTCCAGCAACACAGCAGAATACTTCTGCTTCCTTGCTCTTTTGGTGGTAGTTTGAGGAGGGCCTAGGCCAGCTTCCTAAGGTTAGGCAGAGGTGCCTGTCTCATAGTATCTCCCTGGAATTTTTATGGCAGCAGAGGGAAGCATGTTTGAGGCCTGTCACAGGGAATGGACAGATGTCTGGCACTCATCACTGAGGGTATTGTGCAGCAAAGGTGATCTTTACTCCCAGTCCCTGTTTACAATGGTGGATGAGGAGAGACAATCATAAATTACGGTGGAAATGGCTTGCTAGGGGAGAGGTGCTGATAGGTCCTGGTGCATGGTCAGTGAGGAGTGGTCCAGCCTTGGGGGTGGGAGTAGGAAGGCACTGGGCTGTGCACTCTCAGCCCTGGAGGAAGCTTATCCAGCCATGCTGCCTGTTTTGGGGTCAGACTCATTTTTGGGAAGCCTCTAAGGACTATCTCAGCAGGTGAGTGGAGAGGAAGGATTTTTAAGGTTGGTCCCTTTGCAGGATGGAGGGAAAAGAAAAGGCTCTGGAGCCCAGGGGAACTCTATGCTCCTGCTTGAGGGTGACATTGCCTTCTTATCCCAGTTGTTGTCACCCAGGAACAAGCCAGAGCTCGTTCTTAGCTCAGGCAAGCAAATCTGTTCTAGCTGATGATTTGATGGAGCTGGAACAGCTCAGCGAGGAGGCACCAAACCCAACCCTTCATGGGAACCTGTGCTTGGCTCCAGCATCTCTGACCTCCTTGGCCACAAATGTACTCCTTCCATCTCTGCCTCTTGCAGTCACCTTTCCTGGCTCACTTTTGGTCCACACTCCTTCATGCCTCCATTGGCCAATTTGTTCCCAGTGCAGGGTGCTGGCTATGGGAACAGCATGGCTGGGAAGGAGGTTGATCTTTACATCCAGGAAAGAAGCAACAGAAGGCATAATGCAGATGGAGAGGCACACGCAGATGGAGAGAGGAGGCAAGAATCTTAATCTTCATTACAAGGCTCATGTCTGTGGTCATTTTTTCTGCTTGTCAGCAGCCGAGAGATGACTGGCAGGCTGAGATGTAGAGAGTTTTGTTTGCAGGCAGCAAGGGTTATTTCTGCTGGCTGATGAGGCAGAAAAGCAAAAGGGAATTTCTTTGGGGAAGAAAGCATTAGAGCAGGAGCTCACAGGAGGGTGTTGTGTTGGAAGACTTGAAAAGGATAACAAGGGACAGTCTCCTTGATGCTCCACTGGGAAATGCATGCATGCTGTCAGTTAAGCCTGTGGAGGAAAGAGAAGTGAAGGGGGGGTGTTTGAGAGCACAAGAGGGAATATGGTTTATGCTGGTATAGCTGCAGAGGCAGGGGATTTGTCTGATCTGGCGAGATGGCAGGTGGTATGGGACCACCTTGCTTGAAGAGGAAAAAGGTAGAGCACGAGATGGTGAAACTGTGGGTCTGAGAAGAGGGCTGAGATATGGAAGAAGGTGGAGGCCTTTCCAGATGGAGTGAAGGATGTGGAAAGATCCAATATAGCTGTTGGGCTGCTACCTGCTCCTCCCCTAAACAGAGGCTTGTCTTTGGACAGGCAGGGAGGAGGGTCTGGGGGGTAACTGTGGGCTCAGCTTTGAGATGGCACAACAAGCTCTGAAAGAGGAAAACACATCTTCCAAAGGAGAGTGAAGACCTCAGAACTGGTTTGGTTTTTTTTTTCCAAGCCAGGCAAATGCCGTGACCACATGAAGTCTTCCTTTTTCATTTAATTATTTTTCACAGGGGGCTTTTATTTATACCCCCTTAACATCCATGCCGTTAAAGCAGCCTTATTAGGATGCTGCCCTTCACCAAGGAACTCTGCTCTTGAAAAAGAGCATTAAAGATTCAACAAATAGCTGAGAATTGGGATTGATCCTAACCTCCCATAAATGGGAGTACATTCCCCCATTAATCAGCCTTGGTTTTCACTTACAGGATGATGGCCTCAGTGCTACACTTCTTCAGGACTAAAAGCACGTTAAATATTTATCACAGCTGAGTATTCACTTCCCCCCTCTATTGCCAACTAAGATCCACTGCTTAAGGCTGTGTCTGTTTGACAGGTTGCATAGTGAGGTGGTGTGCCATTAGGAAACCTCTTGTGCCAACGTGCTCTGCTCATTTATTGTGCTAAGAATGGAGAGGTGGTGGCATGCCTCATCTTGAAGCATGGTCAGAGTGGGACTGTATCATAAAGTCTCTCTGCTGGCACTTGCACTAGTGAATTAAACATGCTTGGATTTGCTCTGCAGCAGAAGCTGAAGCATCTGCACTACTCCACATCTCCCTTAACCTCCAAAATAGGATCGTTGCATCCAAACCACCCTGTGGGAGCAGCCAGCAATCTGTGGGGAGGCTTCACCCCATGCCAGGGACTGCTTTAGCGGTTTTGACTTGCGTCTGTTCACGTTGCAGCACCTGGAAATGCTTGCCAGATCACAACCATGTGCATGGCTCCCGTGTCCTTTCGGACATGCTGCAAGGATGCTGGCAGTGCTCTGCATCTCTCTGTCATGCTGGGAGAGAGCTTTCATTGCCTTGTGAGGCTTGAAACGATGTTGGGATGTTTAGTGGTCCAGTTGGTCTAAACATATGCAAGTACGTCCTTGGTAATTGTGCCAGGTGTTCCATAGCATTTTGGAGAGCAGCTATTTTAGGAGCTTTTTTGAGAGCTATCTTTCCTTTTTGTTCTCTGGTCTGATGCCAGCATTTATCAAAAAATAGCACTGATTTTGTGAGTTGCTGGAGAGTTTCAGGGGCTGGAGTAGGCACGGGCTGCTCCTCACCTGGGATGCTGCTGCAAGCAAGCCCTGATACTGCTGCCCTCTTTAGCTGCTAAGGAAAAGCTCCCCATGATGCTGGAGGGAGTTTCACTTCTGCATCAGGCTCAGGTCAGACTCCACTTGGACTACTCCAGCAGCTGAGATTGAGCTGTTGTTGCTGGATTAGTCCTTAATTTTTTTCAATATATTAAACTTTTTTTGCATCATCATGATATATCTCCCTGTCTTTGTGTCCCCCTCTTCTGCCCCCAGTTTGAGTTACTGATGTGCCAGACTTGTTAAAGCCGTTTACACATACAGGCACACAATGGGTTTCATTATCCTTGTATCAAACTTGTTTTGCTGCTGTCACGAACCAGAAAAGTTAAACACGTCTGATCAAAGGCATGTAAACACAGCTTCAAAACAAATGCCCTCGAGTACTGCCAAAAAGCACGGAGCTGTCTCTGAGCAAACCCCATCTCATATTCCCCTTCCTGTGCCTCCTGCTCCTTCTCTGAGCTGGTGTGCGATGGTGCCTGATCTCAGAGAGCCTCCTGGGCTGCCATTTGTGATGGGGATGGGTCACCCACTGGTGGAGCAAGCCTCAGTGGGGCTTTGCACCAAGAAAGGCAGCTGGGGATGAGAAGAGCAGAGCCTTAGTTGTGGGGATGAAGAGGAAAAACTTACTGCATCTTTGCACATCCAAGATAGCAAACCCTAACACAGCTGCTTTGCTATTTGCTGCTGCCCCACTGGGTTGATGGATGGGAGAGCACAGTATGAGCTGACTGGAGATAAAGGTGCTGAGTGTGTTTTTTCCATGTCACCCATGGTGCTCTGGCTGGGGTGTTACCATGATGAGGATGCTGTAGGACCAGGAGTACAGTCCTGAGGCTGACACTGCCTGCGGTCCCAGGTTATGACTCTGAGGTTGGAGCTGGTCTGAAAGCAGAGGCTGCTGGTTGCATCCTTTCACTCCCCTCTCATTGTAAGTGGGATGAGAAGGACTGGGCAGGACTGAGAAAGGTCCCAGACCAGAATCTACTTCTGCTCTGCCCCATTTTCATCTCTGAGTGTGGAGAGAATGGTGAAGTGAGCCTTTCACCCTGGCTCAGAGGCCCTGAATCCATCAAGGGGATTGGTGGTCACTTGATCTTCCATGAGATTGCTTAAAAAGGCAAGGGTTGCTCTTGGTATCTATACTTGCAGACAAGTCAAGCTTTCATCTTATTCCCACCTCTGTGAGAGCTAGATCTGCATCTTAAACAGGAATGGAAATATGTGAGCTTTTGCAGCCTCAGAAGGCAGGTGTTTTCAGAAAACACTAGGTCCTTTCAAATGTGCCAGAAACCTATTCACAGATTGGCTACAGGCATGACCAACGAATAGTTTGGGGATTCATGAGCTTCGTGAACTGACCTGGACTCTGCAAGTGAGTTGCCCAAGGTCTTTGCCAAATGCCTTTGAATAATGGATGTGTCAGAACCAGATGGGGTTGCAAACAGTGGGTTATGAGTGCCTGCCACCTCTGCCAAGCGGTGCCATGTGTGTGCATGCAAAGCACATGGTGAGAGCAGCACTGCTGCCTGCAGGACTCATCCCATGGGCCAGGGCAGATGAAGGTTGCTGCAGGTGAGATGATCCGATGGGTCTCCTTCAAAACACCTAATTGTGCTAACAGGGGAGATAAAAACACAATCATTCCTCCTGCATATTTTTGCTGGGCTTTCCAGGGCAGGCAGTGAAATGCCCTGCAAGCAGTGGGGACATGGTCAGGGGTTAACCACAGTGTCAGCCTTCATAAATCATCCCTAATGAGACTTGGGAAAATGTTGAGTTGGAGCCTCTGATGCGTGGCTGTGATGGGTTGTCTTTCCTTTACTTAGGGTTTTCTTTTTTTTCCCATTTTTTTTGGTAGGGAAATGTGGGTGACACCTTTGTGTGGCTGAAAGTTCCAGAGGCTTTCCCACTGCTTCTGTTGGTAAGGGGTCCTGGGCTTTGTCCAGCCCTCATTTCTACAATCCCTGACTGATGTGCTGCAGAATAAATGAATTTCCCTTCTATTTTGATTCCCAATAAAGTAGTTCATGCATCCGCAGGGTGCCAGAAATCATAGACTGAAGGGTATTGCCCAGGTCCTGGTACAGAGGAGCAGCACGCTCTGTGCTTGGTGATGCTGAGGTTGGGATGGCTCTGGCCCAAGCTACAAAGTGGCTTGCTGAGCCACTGATGCATGTGGGCAGAGTACTGCCCACAGGACTCTTCCCCATACAGCCACTGAACAGCCAAATGACTTCAAGGACCTTCACCTGAGGTGATCTCCCAGCCCTTCTCACCAGCATAAGGACCACATCATTGAGGATGCCAAGTCTAAATGTTTCACCAGGAAGAAGCCCATCCAGGAAGCAGGACCCCAAATAGGAGGCTTGCAAGGTGGGAAGAAAATGCAGAAGGAATATGATTGAGGTCCCCACTAAAGGCCACCTCTGGGGCTGGTGGTGGTGGGCTGCTCTAGACCATGTGTGGTCTCTACAAAAGCTGTGAGCCACCAACTGGGACACTGGGAGGAATGAAGAGGGGTACAGTGAATATTCCCTCTGACTTATTATTTATAAAGTACTGTCACAGCCCTGGAAGTGTTGGGACTCTCAGAAAAGCTGTAGGAATGTACTAATTAAAAAACACAATGGGAATGTAAATTGGGAAAGCTCCCCAGGGGGAAGCAGCCCTGGGGGGAGCTAATTTTCAAGTCCCCACTCCTCCCCTGCAAGCTGGCTGAGACACTGGAGCAATTAAGGAGGAATTTGAGTGTTAAATATAATCTGGAATTGTGTTTTTGGGGTTTTTTGTTATTGGTTTATTTTTCTCTTGGGTAACTGTGTTTCCAATTCTGTAATTGGGACTTTAACCCTCTGTTCTTCTACAGTAAGGGCTGGTTTTGAGGGGTGATTTTTTGTGCTTGTTTGGTGTTGAAAACAGATTCAGGTGTCTCTGCCAGCACCCAGGTGGCAGGTCACCTTCTTGGAAGTGGTAACGCTGAATGGAGTGGTCCCACAGAGGGCACTGTATGATCTTTTGCAGCTCAGGGCTAATTTTGGTGGTACCTGGGGTAGGGAGTGACTTTTGGGGCCACTATAACTCCAAAATGGTCCTGCAAAGATGTGGCACCAGGGTAGAGCAACGCAGAATTAAGAGACAATTCCTGGCTTTGATATAAAATATGAGTTGTCAGATCCATTTCTTGAAGCCCATCCTAAGAGTATCGTTTTTTGGTTGTTCTTTAGTCCGCCTGTTTTCTTCTGCAGGCTGTTGTGTTGGTTTTGTGGGTTAGCTTTGTCCCTGTGGTAAGGTTTTCATCTGAGGAAAGGGTTGGTATTCTTGGGTTTTGTTTGGGGATTGGTTTTTTTTGTTTGTTTGGGTTTTTTGTGTGTGTGTGTAGTTTTTGTTTGTTTGGGGGCTTTTTGGGGGGGTTTTGTTTGGTTGGTTTTTGGTTTCCACCATCTTCAGCAGATCCTCTAGTGTGCTTTTTGACTGGAAGATGTGCTCAAAGCTAGTAGAAGGACTTTGCATAAAGAAGTTGGTGTGTTTGCATCTGGGGTTTTGTGTGATGGCTTGGTTGTTGAATCATTTCAAGATGGTGCTCCCAGTGGCAGGCAGGAACCAGTGTGTCACAAGGTCTTCTTCCCTCTCTCATTTTATTTTTCTGATTAACTTGAATGTTTCCTCTGTTTTTTTTCAATTGGTGTTATTTGCCTGAGATTGTCAGTCCCTGTCAGTAGGAGCTAGCAGGGATTAGGGGGTTCTTGAAGCTGACACATAGAAAAATATGATAGACATAGTCGTGTGATACGAGTACCCTCAGAGCAATGGGATTTAGCATGGCTTTGGGTGCTGACTTGCTCTGGATTAAGCAGTGCTTTTTCAACAGTATGTCTGGTCCTAACCCTGAAAAGCCTGAATTCATCCATGGCTGTTGTACAGCACAGCACTTCCCTGCCCTCCTAGGGATGCTGGGAAGTCCCCATCCACTCAGCCCACTGCAGATGGTGGTTTCTGCTGCCACCAGACCCCAGGATCAAGCTATGATACCCTGTGGCCTTGTTGCTGGGGCTGCTCTGCTTATGGCTGGGCAGCTCTTTATCTCCTCTCCCCAAATCGATCCTATAGCTGCATGCAGTGAGAAATCACACCAAGCCCAGAAGCTTGGGGAGAGTTCCTTACAAGCTGGGGCTGGGCAAACTGGTCCCTGGGCAGGGCAGGAAGGTCACTCAGTGAGGCTGTCACCACTGTCCACATCTCCCATCACTATCCACATCTTCCACTCTTGTCCACATCCTCCACAAAGGTCCACACCTCCCACCACTGTCTGCATCTCACATTGTGGAGAAACGGGCTCCAGGGTTTCAGCAGTCTCAGGAGATCCCCACCAGGATCTGGAGCATTCCCAGTGGTTTTCCTTCTCAGCCTGCCTGTGTTTATTGTCATTTGTTCTGGTTTATTTTTCCAAAAATAAAAGCTGGTTGCAGTAGCACAAAGGATTGGGAGGAAGCAGGCTGAAGGAGCCTAGGGAAACAAAAATTTAGAGATCACACTGGGTGCCCCCTCTTTCTTCAACTCCATCTCTGGAAAATACATGGAACTGGGCAATTAAAAACCCTTCCATCTTTATTTATTGTAGAAACTCCATCTGTTGCCTGTCATGGTTAGTCTGGGGAGGCAAAATAGGAAAAAAACCCAGTATTTTTCCTTGTGTTTGGATGGCAGAGCTGGGAGTACTTTCACCCTTCCTCAGCTCTGCACCTCTGAAGCAGGACTGGGAAGTTGCTCTGGAGCCAGGAATATGGCCTGGACATCCTGAATCACTGGCCAGTCCTTTTTCTTCCTCTCCTGACTGAAAGCACCAGAGGAGGTGGGGAGGGTCTTGGGACCTACCAACATTGGGGTCATGTCCAGGCTCTCACATGGCTTTTTGCTGTTCAGTGTCCAGCCAGCTCACCCACAGGCATCCGATTCCCCCAGGATCTCTGTGGATCATTCTCCCTTCCACCCTCTCTCACCATCTGAAGTTAGTTTCATTTAGGTGATAGGGAACAGGAATATTCACAGATCAGTACGTGAATCCTTCCTGGATTGGAGCCTTGCATTTGCAAGATGGGTACACAGTGGGTTGAGAGTAGCCTTGAAGAGAAGGACTTGGAGGTGTTGGTTGACAAGATGCTGAACATGAGCCAGCAGTGTGCTCACACAGCTCAAAAGGCCAACAGTATCCTAGGATGCATCAAGAGGAGCATGGCCAGCAGATTAAGAAAGGTGCTTCTCCCCCTCACACCACCTCAAATGCTGCATCCAATTCTGGTGTCCCCACCATAAGAAAGACAGAGATCTGTTGGAATGAGTCTAGAAGAGGGTCACAAAAATGACCCAGGGGCTGGAGCACTTCTGCTAAAAGGGGAGGCTGAGGGAGCTGGGATTGTTCAGCCTGAAGAGAGGAACACTCCAGAGGGACCTTACAGCAGTCTTCCAGTACCTGAAGGGAACCTACCAGGAGGGCTGGAGAGGCACCTTTCTTAAGTGTCCAATGATGGAACAAGGGGATACGGTTTTGAACTGAAGGAGAACAGGTTTAGGCTGGATCTTAGAAAGAAGTTCTTCAGTACCGGGGTGGTGAAACTCTGGAACAGACTGCCCAGAGAAGCTGTGGCTGCCCCCTCCCTGGGGTTGTTCAAGGCCAGGCTGGATGAGGCTTTAAGCAACCTTGTCTGAGTGAGAAGCATCCCTGTCCATGGCAGAGAGGTTGGAGTAGATGATCTTTAAGGTCCCTTCCAACTTAAGCCACTCCATGATTCTATGATACGATTTCTCCTGCCCATCCAAACCGGATGCAGAATGTGAGCTGTAGTGCTGGGAGGATGCTGTGGTGGGGGATGAGACCCAAGCAACACAGCAAGCCTCTCACCTGCAGTCACTGTCACTGCTTTTTTAGCTGGCAGAGGAACTTGCCTCAGTTGCAAGGATAAATGAAAACAGGAGCAACTGGTATGTGCTGGGCTGAGACAGGCTGACAGTGGTTCTCAGTGCTGGGTCTTTACCCAAACCAGCTCATTTAATGCACCACTCTGTGAGACTGCAGCTCCCCGCTGGGACACAGCCCTCAGCGTCATTTGTCCCATCTTTGGGCAAGAGAAAAAAGCTTCCTGGAGGCGGGGGAGTCTCCGATCTCGGCCGGTGGCCAAGGTAAGTCACCTTCTCAGCAGGGTTGTTTGCACAGCTGTGGGTGGCCGTGCCCGCTCCAAGAACTCCACGTCCTTCCTTGCGCCGAATATCCGGGACACTCATCCCTCTGCTCTCAGCCCATTTTCATTTCTTGTCAGAGAGCTTGGGAAGCATTGTCCGGCATCTGAACACCAGGGCTGACCTTCCATACCCCACTGGTGCTGCTTGCTGATGGCTGTGTGATGCGACCAGCTTCGGGCTGCCTGTGAGACCACTGGCGCTCCATGCCCACGGGGGAGCAGCCCCACGCGCTTTGGAGACCACGTGTGATTCCTTCTCTTCCTACTCGCACGCTCCACCGGGGTTTGCTGGAGCCTGGGCTGGTGGAGCAGAAGGCTCCCCGCCACCTCCAGGCGCTGACAGCCTCCCTGCACGGAGCCTCTGCTGTCACCCGGCGCGTTGTTTTCTTTTCTCGCCAGCCCTCCCGCCGACCAGCAAGCCCTTGGCTGCGTGAGGATTTTATGGCAGTGCCTTCAAGACACTGACAACCTGCTGACATCCATGGGTTGTGGGTTGTTGGTTTTTTCTTTATTTATTTATTTTTTTTTTTTTCTTTATTTCCTTGGCTGCCTCTCCATCGCCCCAAAACCCACACACCAAGCCCAGCTCCCTGCTAGCAGTTGCTGCGAGTTTTTTTATGGATTGTCCCATTTTCTTCCTTCTTTGCAGAGAGCTTTAACACTATCCTAGCTGTCTTGAGACTCTGCAAAGTGGCAAGCCATGGGCAGACAACGTGCTGGGGCAGCTGCCCATGCTTGCCCTGGGATTTACTACCAGCAGTTTATTTTCACAAGGAAGTTGGTTTCCAAGATAGCATCTGGTTTTTATGAGGTCTGATCAAATATGGTGGTATTTGTAGGAGCAGGGGGAGGTGATGTTTTTATGTTTGTACATGTATTTTTAAAGTTTTATAAATAGCAGAGTAATGAGTTGCTTGCTTCTTCCAAAACTGCATCGCTTGTGACCATGGTTTTGCTGAAACTATTACTGAACCCAGAAAGCAAGTTGTATCTCTGAAACCAGAAAAGAGCAGTATAGATACTCACACCTTGCAGCATATACATATTAGCAGTAGGTGCTGTTATTTGCCACGGCAGTGCAGAATTATTCTTTAGGTGCCTTGGTCCCAGTGTGAGAGGCAGTCAGTGGCAGAGGTTTTGGGTGAAAATCAGATACTTTTGTGGGCAATTTGCTGGTCCACTGAAGCTCTTTAGCAAATAATAGGAGTGGAATATTGTGTTTTAGGGTGCTTGGACTCAAATGATTTGCAAATAATCGGCCTAGAATAAATCTGACTGGAGGTTTGGATAATCTTTTGTGGGTAGAGATGGACGGAGAAGCTACATGTCAATTTCCAAAGGGTCTCAGTTTTCATCAGTGTGTAGCAATTCTTGTGTGGAGAAAGAACTAGATGGAAACTTGCTGTGGAGCTGCTTCTGCTTGGTTTTGTTTCTTTTAAAGTTTCAGTGGAAAGAAAGGAAAAGGTAAATCAAATCACAGTTCTCCATTGCTAGCTTTTGGAATGATTTCTTGGAATAAAATGGGAGAGGGAAGGAGGAATTGCTGAAAAATATTGTAGTGGCAGAAGATGAGACTCCACTATCTGCAGTCCTCTCATGAATGGGAGATTAATAAGTGATGTGCTAATGGTGTGCGGGGACTTAGTTACTTGTGTCATCCCATCTGGGCAGGCTTAAAAGTACATATGCAGCCATCTCCTCCAATTCATATTTTAATGCCCGCATCTCGCCACTCCCTTTTCCCTTTCTCCTTCTCTGTGCATTCCTTTTGCTCTTCCTAGGATGGCTGCACAAGACAAGTGGGCATCATCTCATGGCAGAGTCCTGCTCCTCTAACAGGGAGCCTGGCCGGCAGAGCCCAGCCATGGAGACCATAATCATGTTTATCATCTCCAGCTCCCACCAGTGCTTCAGTCAACCATGCAACCCTCAGGGTAAAAAGACCCAAGCAGCTTCCCCTTTACCCCTGCCCTCACAAGAGACATGTCTGCTCCACTGGATGTTAGTGCTTAATCCCATCCCCTGCAGAGCCCACTCTGCCGACAGAGACAGCACTGCACCGCAGCCACCCCTCCGCACGTCCCTGGCTCTGGAATTTGTTTTTCATTTCCTCTTGCTGTCTCCTCTCTCCTTCTGTGATACATAAGTGTTTGGCTGCAGATCCTGATGCCCCGTTTGTTTTCCTGCAGAGAGTAATTTCTTTTGGGTGTTGTGTTAATAGGGGTCTCAGCCAAAGCCACTGGATGCCTTCTTGGACAAGGCATGAAAAACAAGTCTGTGCTGTAAGACCTAACTTTCTACCTTTCCTCCACTCCTTTGTGGACCACCCCCCTGCTCCTGCCTTTTTTGCTGTTCTGTGCACTGCAGTTTTTCTTGAAAATTTTTAACCTATTCCTAGAAAACTGTACAGAAATGGAAGACAAAATGCCACCCCCGTGAGACAGATCAGCACTTTAGCTTGTACTTCCACTACCTTATAGTAAGCCAGAGTCAGCTGGAACCAAGATTTTCTTTGCAATATCAAAAAAGCATTAAATAGATTTAAAAAAGCAACCAAACAAAAAAACCCACCAAAAAAAAAAAAAAAAACCAAACCAAACAAAAAAACCCCAAATACCACCTTTTTGCTCAGATACAGGTTTGCCAGCTGACTTAACATCTGCACCCAGGCTTTGTTGCTCACCTAAACCTTTGTCCCAGTGACACTGTGGTCGTTTCCAGTGTGGTACCAGCTGTTCTGCAGTCATATCTGAAACATTTCTCACATTATGAGAATATGATGCTGTGTTCAGGAACTGGCTTTTAGGAAGATCATAGCTGCTGGTCAGGAGCAGTTGGTGTTTCATATGATGAATTTCTTTCCTTTCTGCTCCAGTCATGGAACTGCCAGCAAGCAGTTCATTTAGCAGGAAAGATTTTGGGGACCAGGAGCTCCTGCACATTCATCTGTGCATTTATAAGGGAGATGGGAAAGGTAAAGCCTGTTGATATCTCAGTGAAGGGCTCCCTACAACTCCAAGGAGGGCAGCTGATACACTGGTGTGTAAAGCACTCTGCTTTATCTTTTTCTGGGAGGACAGCATTCTTCCCAAAATCTTTGCAAAATCTTTCTGGGGCTCCATGAAAGCAGGAGGAAAACACCTCTCCCTTTTTGTCCTTTTGCTCTGACTCCACGTTGTCTCACTCTATTGTGGTCCTGCTCATGGTGGAGGGCATCTCTGGTGTCATGGATGAATGGCACCAGGACGAGAACTGTCTCTCTGCATCCAGTTCACTAAATGCACGTTCATGTCTGAGTTCAAAGATGTCTTTCCATGAGCATTTTGTAAGCTGTTCGGCTCCCATGCACAGCTTTCTTACCTTTAGCTGGAGTACTGCTGGAGAACACATGCAAAATTTTCATGGGAAATTATTGTGAGGTATTTGCTCCATTCTGGCCATGTGCTGCAGAGGAGCAAGCGGTGCCTCGCCGTGACGCAGGAGTCCCTGCTCAATCATCTGCCCATACAGAGCAGTGGAGCAGATAAGAGATAACTGCCTTATGTTGCACACTTGTTTTTTTCCCAGCCTCTCATTTGGGATGAGGTGAGCATAAGCAGGGATTAGTTTGTTAAGCTGTGACAGTTCATTAAACTTCTTGGACTTTTCCTCTGCATTTCCTCTCCAGACACCGCTGATGGCTGAGTCAGGGTAGATGTGTGTATGTGCAGATAGTGTGGGACAAGACAGTCAGTGGAAGTCTTCATGATTTTCATTTCCAAATGCCCTTATCTATTTTCAAAGCCCTCTGAGTGCCTGCAAGAATTGTGGCATTTCAGGTACTTCTATTTTGAAAAGCCTGTGGAAGTGAAGTTCATTTTTCTTGTTGCTTGTTTTTGCATATTTTGTTGCTTGGAAGTGAGCCCCTTTTTTTGTCAGAAACTGATGACTGAGGCTTAGATATGTAAAACTTGGTGAAATCAATAGAACCCACACCCCACATCTCCTGCATGGCTTTTAAATCCTCTAACTTGTAAACAAGGAGTCTAGTCTGCAGATGGTTTTCAAGTCTACCGAGCAAGCTCCCGAAGCTTGAAGGTAAAACAAAAGGGATGCTCACAGAGAAGGGGAAGAGAGCAGTGCAGTGTTTCTTGGTTAATGCCTCTTTGCATTACTTGCTGCATAAAGAGCAGGGTTGGAGCTTGCAGGCACCCTTGGGTGAAAAGTGTTGGGACACAGCAGGGCTGTGCTGGAAGGTTGGTATCACACTGGTCCCTCTGGACTTTAAAGCGTGTGCAAGTCGGTGGTTTGGGCTTTGCAAGGAGACCTCGCTTGCAGAACTTGCTTGGGCTCTTGCAAAGGGTTTAGTTGCCCCGTTGGGTGCATGGGAAAGTGCTCCTGGTTGTATTTTTCCCGATGTGAAAAAGTCATCACTGAAGGGAAGTTATTTGCATGCAAAGCCGTGCCACCTCACGGCGTGTTTTGCCCTGTGAGGAGCACAGAAGGGGCAGCTGAAGGGAAGATGTGTGAGCATTTCTGTGTAGCCACAGAAATCTCATTTGATCCTCAGTGGTGGGAAAGGAAATGGAGCAATAACCCAGGACAGTTTAATAGAGTTTGGGTGAAATACGGTTGTTTTTGTAAGCTGGTCTCTGTTCAGTGAGGGCTCTTTAGCCCGTTTGTTGTGCTTGGCTCTGCTCGGGATGTTGGCACCAGCTGCTCCGCAGGTGCACGTGTTTTTGGCAGGAAGGAGGTGGGATTTGGGGATTCGCCTTGATTCAAAGGGTGTGGGGCGACAGATGAGAAGAGGAAAAAAGCAATGAGAGATGATTTTTGTGTCTTGCAAAAGAGGAAGACACACTGGGGAAGGGGAAGGACACAGCCCAGGCCTTAGTCCCATCTCAGAGAGCTGGCTGGAGGGCAGGGTACTCACTCAGTGGCTCCTTCTCAGGGACAAAGCAAGAGCAGATCCTATGGTCTCTTGAGCTGCAGGTGAGGCCAAGTTCCTGTGAGCAGAAGTTTGCCCCAGAGCTGAGAGGAACTTAGGCAGAATGCAATAACAAGGAATGCCTGTACTGTCCCCAAAAACATGAAAACCAGGGAGGAGTCATTTCCAGACCTGAGCCCATATGGATGTAGAAAGAATTAAGTTTGGGGAGCCCTTGCTGTGCACATCTCTATCATGGTCACAACCACCTTTGCTTTCACCTTCCCATCTTGCGTTGTGGCAGACCAGCACCCAAAGGTGCAGGTGTCCATGAGGAGGCTGTGATGCTGAGCAATCCTGGATGGTTTACCCTCCCAGCTGGTGCTGGGACAGCATTCCTGGGGACCAGCTGGTCCCTTGCATCTTCCAGTGTGGTCTGGGCAGGCAATCACTGCTCTGAACACCTGCTTGTCCACCCCTGCCCAGTTTTGGAGCACAGGGATGGGGGGGAACAGACTGGGAAAAAACTGGGAGCCCTTGCAGCCTCTGGGCAGGGGCTGTTTGGGCCAGCAGGCAGAGAAGGGGAAGAGGCTGATGTTTCCCTTTGTGATCAAGATAGCAGCAGCAGACCTCTGTGCACTGGCACAGGCCCAAGGCGTCTTTGCTTCCTGCCACCCTTTCAAATTAAGCAAACGATTCATTTTGTTTCTTTAATTTTCCAAATGGAAGTGAATTGGCCGTGCTGGCAGGTGCCTGATTGACGTTCCAGAGAGGATGGGAGCTGGGGATAAGGGGGGGCTTGCCACTCCACGCCTCCCACTGCCCTCCCTACAGCACTGGTGGGGACCCAGCCTTTGCTGCTTGGGGCATGGGGGACACTTCATCCTCCCAGGAACAGACAAGAGATGGCCAGGTTTCATGTCACAGGTAAAATGATGGCAACACTGAGCTCCAGCTGCAATCCTTTTGGGCAGAGAAGTGAGCCATGGCACCCCGGTGCTCTGTATTAACTCAGTGTTTTATGAGCGTGGCTTTTTCTCTTGTCTTTATTATGCTTTGCAGAGCCTTTCTCGTGCATCTGCTTAGTGTCTCCTGCTTGCCTCAAGGGAACACTGTCAATAAATTACACTGGCTTCACGAGGGAAGAGGGCCAAATACTCCCTTGAAAGAAGGTTTTGGGGTGGGATTCTCATGCAGGGAGACCTACTGGGATGGCCAAGCACTCTGCCCAGCCCAGCACCACCCCTATGCACCCTTGCAGCGGAGCTGAGCACCCATCTGGATGTACCCATCTACACCCCTAAACCCTCTTGGCTCTGCTTATGGGTGCAGAGCTCTCTGCAGAGCCAGCTGCAACTCCCTGTACAGCAGTAAAAGCGCCAAGAGATGGCAAGGGGAAGATTATCCCTGGTACGTGGCAGTGATTATCAAATCTATACGCTGCATCGGTGAAAGGAACGGCAGCTGGTGGCTTGCTGCCGGAGTGCGTGGCGTGTAATTAAGTCTAGCTCCCCAATCTCTGTTAAATCTCAAAGATCTCTTTCCTAATCTCTGGCAATACAGTCTCTCTTGTGACTTGTTCCCCCTGCTGCTGTTTTTCTCAGTCCTGACTTTCCACTTTACTCCTCTGTCTCCTGGTGGATGGCAGCTGGGTGGAAATCACCCCCCTGAGCTGGGCAGGGGAGCTGGAAATGCAAAACCTCAGGATTTTCAGGCTGTCCTAGAACTGAATCCTGATTCCATGGTGCTACTGTGCACGCCCAGGGTTTTTTCTCCTTTGCTCCATATCCCCTTGGCTTCTCCATGGAGTTCTGGGGGGCACAGGAGCCCTGGCTGAGCTTTCAGACCTCTGGGTGCTCCACTGGGGCTGCTGCCAGCTACAACAGCACAATTGTGTCATGGTGACAGTCCCAGCCTGGCTATTAAAAACAGCAGCTTAATTGGCCTCTTGAGGGGTAAAAAAGCCGTTTTCATACTCACTTCACCTACTTTCAAGAAAGCAACACATGCCCTCTTGCAAGCACATCATGTTACACTGGCCTATGATGCTGTTCCTTTTTTGCAAAGGTGTGACCAGCACTCAGCTTGTTTATGGCAACAGGGAAAGTGAGGCACAGTGTGCTGATGTCATGCATTCAAGGCTACTTAGCATGAGTCCCAGGCCAGGAGGACTCCCAGTGGGGCAAGGAGGGCCCATGGGACAAGGGCATCCCACAACATCCTTCTGCCAGGCCCTTGGTGTGATGGGTGCTACCAGCTTCACCCTTCTCTGCAGCACTCCCCAGCAGCCAGAGATCAGCTCTGCAAAAGCTATTAACAGTCTCATTGGCTAGAGAAAATCCCAAAGACTGGATCTTCACTCTCCTGAGTGCCCTACCTTTCTTCTCCCTCTCCCCTCCCTCCTGGCTTTTGTGCAAAAGCATGGGCAGTTTGGAAGAGGATGGGCAAAACACAAGCTGTGTGTCAGCCAGAGGGATGCAGATAAAACCTCTGTTGTCTGCCACCGAGATAAATTTTATCTCTGGGATAATCCAGGAGTAAAAAGGAAACTCACCAGCAAGGTTTTGTAGTCTTGCAAGGCCAAGGTTTTCTGGGAGATGCTGGAGCTGACTCATTTTTACATGGGCATTAGGGATGTGACAACTTAATTGCAAAGTTCTCCAGAGGGAGAGCAGGAATCAATAGGTGTTCGGTAAGGCGGTCGTTTTAAGATAAAGTCTATTTGTTAAATTATAGTCATTTGTCACCTTGCAGCCTCAAAAGCAGTTAATTGCGAGCAGCCCAGAGGGATGTCATGCTCTGCCCCAGCTTGAAGCCCAAAGGCTGGCCGTGCCCTTTCGAATGCTCGGGATGGAGGTGCCGGCAGTGCTGCCGGCTAGCGGTGCTGCTGCTGCAATTCAGGCGGGAAGGACCCGAGCTCGGGGGGAGGCTGAAGGTTATGAATTCAAGCCCTTAAGCGTGTCTTGTAATCCTTTTTCTGGCCCGGAGGAGTGGCAGCCTCTTCAATTACCAGGGCATGGAGGTCTGCAGGGTATGCGTTTCCCAAAGGCCAGCCCGAGGCTGCAGGGAGAGCAGCCAAAAATACTCTGCTTATTTGGGCACCGTGGGGACTCGCCTTACAAGGCTGGAGAGGAGCTTGTTAAATGAAAAGCGAAAACGAAAAGACCCACCCAGGGATCGGAGGCTGAGTTTGCATGCAGGGGATGATGGGGTGACCTCCACGGGCTGCCCAGGGCTGGTTCTGTCCCAGATGTGAGTGCACAAACCTCTCTGCACTTGTCCTGGCCCTGCTGGGATGCAGCTCTCCTATACCTTGATGCTGTTAAGCCTTTGCTCCCTGGGGTCTTAGGCTGACATGGTCCTAGCCTGGAGGTGTATTGCAAACAGGAGAAGCGTCAAGGATGTGCTGCTTTTCCCCAGATGGGTTTGGGAGGAGGGGCCAGCGGGGAGTAATAGGAATCACTCTAAGGAACAGTGCCCACTAGCCCTATACAATCCCATCCACCCCTGAAATGCCTCCATGCCCATGTATTTTTGCAGGCGGTGGGAAGGTTTGGATCAGTGCCACATGCTTTGTACTCAAAACTTTGTTTTGTTTTTCTCTCTGCCTTCTTCGGCCCTGTCTTCACTCCCTGGCTAAGAGAGCACAACCTGATGCCACCCAGGGAGACCTGCCCAATGCTGTTCATCAGCCTGGGCTGAGAGACTTACTTCCCCAGCTGCCTTCCATCCCTGCCCAACTTCACCTTGCCTGGCTTCTCACAGGTGTGTTGACACCTTTGTGTTGGCACTGATACCCACACATAGCAAAGGGCTGGGGAAAATAGCATCAAGGAAAGGGAGGCTCTTTGTGGAGCACTGAGTGGGATATTCTTCCCAGCTGTCACTGGGGGTATTTGCTGCATTGTGATCTGAAGGACAGTGCTCACAGCATGCTCCAGAGCTCTTGGGAAGCACATGGAGTTGGTTTGGCTTTGCTTGTTTAGCTTTTAGCTGTGCTTTTTTGTGGGTATCTGCCGTAATAGTCCAGCTGGAGGGCAAGACCAGGTGAGCCCTGGATTTCTAAATGGGCTCAAAACCCCATGGAAAAAAATCCCAGCAATGATTCTCCCTGCAGGTCATCTGTTCAGCACTGCTCAGGCTGAGGGTCCTGCAGGCATGGAACACAGGCAAGCAGTGGCTGTGCAAGGAGACCTTGCAGAAGGGATGAATTGTGTTTTTCCTGGGAAGTGATGTGGATGAGGGAGGAGGAAAGGGGTTCTATCCCATGAATCCACACCAGGTTCCCTCCATCAGCACCCTGGAGATGGCTGAGAATCTCTTCATGGAGGGTAGTACACAGGGAGAATGAGAGTTGAGGTTACCGAAACCCCCTCTTGGTCAGTAGGGAATGAGAGTCTCCTCTCTGCAGGGAGATTGAGGTGATTTCCTTTGCAGGCCAGGGAGCTGGAGGGCTGGGACTGCCCACCCTGTGCTGTCAGCCTTCTGCACAGCCTGCACTGTGTTCCCCTGTCTGCCTTCATCTTCTAGTTATCTGCCCCAAACACTGGTCCCTGGATGTGGTGCTTGAGGGTTAATCACTAAATTTTGCCTCTGGCAGTATCTGGGCTTTTGGGGCTCATGCTGGAGGCAGCAGGATTAGGACATCCTCCCTGTCTCATAACAGATTTGTCACCATCAGTGATCCTGGTGAGAAGGGTTCAGCCACAGTTCTGACCTGGGAGCAGCATCCAGCCCTTCCTCGGGGCAGGCAGCTCTGGCAGAGCCAAACGTGGAGTAAGGTGGGTGAGGGAAGTGTGCTGGGGTCCAGAACATTTGTAGGCAGGTCCAGCCAGGAGAAGTTCTTTGCATGTGGGCTGGATGTGGGGATGTGCAGCAGGTTTTTTGTTTGCATGTGACAAGGACAACCATGTTCACATGTGCATGTGAGGATGAATGGTTGAGGGAGGTGGTTCTTCCTCTCTGCTCTCATGAGATCTCACCTACGTTACAGAGTTCAACTCTGGAACCTCCCAACACAAGAAGGACCTGGAGCTGTTGGAGGGAGTCTAGAGGAGGCCAAGAACATGATCAGAGATCCTAAGAAGACAGGCTAGGATAGATGGGGCTGTTCAGCCTGGAGAAGACAAGGCTTCTTCACTTATAGCACCTTCCAGTGCCTGAAGGGGCTACAGGAAAGCTGGAGAGAGACTTTTTAAAGGGTGTGTAGTGGTAGGACGAGAGGGAACAGTTTCAAACTAAAAGAGAGTAGATTTAGATTGAACATTCAGAAGAAATTCTTCACTATGAAGATGGTGAGGCCCTGGCCTGAATTGCCAAGGCAAGCTGTGACTGCCCCATCCCTGGAAGTGTTTGAGGCCAAGTCAAATGGGGATTGGAACAACCTGGTTTAGTGGGAGGTGCCCCTGCCCATGGCAGAGGGGTTGAAAGTAGATGACCTTTAAGGTACCTCCCAACCCAAACCAGTCTGTGATTCCATGGCAGAATGCCCACACTTCGCATGCCCAGGGTGAGGAGTCTGTTGCCTCTGCTCACAGCCTCCTTGGGTGCACAGAGGCTCACGTGTGATGGTCTCCATGCCTTGCACACTGTCCACATATGCTGAGATTCTCGCAGGCACCCAAAGGAGTCATCGAGCTACAGGCTGATCACTGTGCTCTGCCAAAATCCTCTGGAATCTGCTCCCCTGCGTCGCCCCTTCCCAGGTCAGCATCAGGCTTCGAGGCAGCAGGTGCTGAAACCCGTCCCTCCTTGCAACCTGCCTCCCTTGCTTTTCCAGCACATTTTCCAGAGGTCACTCATCCCCTCCCAGCCGCTGGATTGCTTTCTTGCCCCTTCCCACCTGCTCTGTCGACCCAAGCAGCTTTTTTGGATCTGGAGAGCAGCACTTGGGTTGGGACAGAAGGGAGAGGGGGGGAGGCGAGGGGAAGGGGTGTCTTGTGGGGTAGAACGTGAGTCCGAAGTAGAAATCAATCCTATCCTGGCCGGGTCTGAAATCTTGGAAACACCATGCTCCGATCCAGCGGCTCTCGAAGAACCACGGCTGATGCATGGCACTAGCTATTTCTAGCCGCTGGCGGCTATTCTTGGCCCCAACCCCAAGGTCGATCCTTTTTTTTTCTTCCCCTCCTTCCCCGCCCGCCGGGGTGAGCTCGGTGCGGAGCACACGCCCCGACGGATATAAATAGCGGCAGCTGCGGGTGGCCTCCGGGAAGGGCACAGGGGGGGAGGAAAAGCATCCTCGGCTCTGCGGGCACCAGGGATACCCAGCCCAAGCCCAGCCGAGGGCAGGGAGGAGGAGGAAGGGGGGTTGGGGGACGGACGTCACCTCCCCCTGCCCCCGACCCCAGCCTGGAGCAGTGGAATGGTACTGAGATGTCATTGTGCTTTTTCCATGGGGTTTTGAGTTCTGGAGACCTGCTCTTCCCTTCAAGCAGCCGGCAGGGCTTTCAGGCTTGGGGATGGGGTTGTTTTTTCAATACACGTCGTGAGCAGCTCAGTGTTGGACTTGCTGCCCTGCAAAGTGCCTGTTCTGGGATATCTTTTTCCCTCTCTTCTCCTCTGGGGAGGGTTGAGCGACCCTTATGGATGTAGCAGATAAGAGTAGCCAGGTGGAGGCAGTTTCTCTGGACCCTGAAGTTTCTTGAGCACTTTTCACTTTCTTGATGTTCCTCTTTCTTCATGCCCTCTCTTTCTCCCCACTATTTTTCCTTCTTTCTTGTGCTCTCTCCTTCCCGCTCCCTCAGGTCCCCTCTGTGCTTCTGATGCTTCCACCTTTTTCTTCACCACACCCCCACTCTCCCACGCCCTCCCCTCCCTACTCCCACTCCTTTTATCCTCCTCCTACCCCACCCCCCTTCTCTCCTCGATGTTTCCCACCAGCCCCCCTCTGCAGCAGGGTACCGTTTGGCTCGGTAAACATCAGCTGCCTTGTTTTTCTTGCAGTGCAGCAAATGTTTCTGCAGCCCTGTGGCAATCAACGAAGGTGCCGAACAAAAGGACCTTTTCATTTTAGCAGTTGGATGGAGAACAACTGAGACACAGGCCCCAGAGGTTTGCACTCAGGTGGCTCCCATGCCTAGACCCAGCCACCTCACTGGTGTGAGCACCAGCCCCCCATCCCTGGCCAGAGAATGGAGGGGGAAACCTGGTGGTCTCGGAGTCACTCTGGGTTTATTTGGAAACACCTGGCTTGTTGTCATTTGTTCCCCTCTCCTGCCTCCCTTGCTGCAAAACCGACGTAATTGGAGCAGGAAATTAAACATTTGCAGCGTTAATGTGATAATCTGTTGGTTTAGGCTTTGGGGGGTGAGGAAGGAGCTCAGTGTGCTGCTGCTGCTGCTGCTGCTGCCAGGCGTGCCAGAGGAGAGGAGACACGGGGCTGGCAGGGTCTCCTCAGAACATCTCACACTCTAGTCCCAGCTGAGGAAATCCCAGGGGGAGGCTGTCCTGCTTGCTCTGTCCTTAGCTTGTCTTTAGGCTCTTGGTTAGGATGATTGTGGTTTTATTTTGGTCCTGATAGCCTCGTACCTTACAGAACGTGCTCAGTGGGACCGGGACCAGTGCTGGTGTATGGCTGCACCCATCACCTATGAGTTTCTCAGTGCTTTTTTTAATGTTGGTGGTGGGCGAGCCAGCCAAAGACCTGATGTCCCACATCACCCAGGCTGTGATTTGGGAGCACTGAGACTTGAAAAGAGAAAACACAAAAAGCCTGTAAGCTTACAGGGGAGCAAAAATCTCCCCAGGAAACTGGCCTCCTGTCTCTGGAGTGTAAAACTCTGCAAGGGCAGTATAGTCTGGGTGCCCACAGAGCTGATTCTCATAGCAAAGGTGGGTGAATGTCCAAACTGATAAGTTTGGTGATGTCCAGATGGTTTGATTCCCCTACAGGTGTTTAAGAGCCTCACCAGGAAGGCTGTGCCAGGATGGTCCCAGATGTGGTGGAGGGTACTTTGCTCTGGGTGGGCTTGGGCACTGGGCAGGTGATGGAGAGTGAGTGTGCCAGTGCCTTCCCTGAGCTCCTCAGTGGTCTATAAAGATGGCTGGCACAAACCAATTATGTTTTTTTAATTCCTTTTTTATGTCAGGCTTGGATTGTCTAATAGACGCTTGCATTGTAATTTTTTACTTTAATAGGAATCAGTTGTAGAGAGATCTGCCGAGCTCAGCATCCCTGGCTGGAGCTTTGCATTATTGAGAGTTGCTGTCTTTGCAGATGGATGAGTTTCAAGGATTTCTAAATACACAGGCTTGTCTGTCTAAACAAAAGTTCAAATGTTGTGCAGTTCACTGGTTTGGAGCAAAAGTCAAAGAGGCAGGACTGGGCTGTCACAGCTAAACAAACCTCTGTCCCATTTTCTTTTGAGCTTTCCACAAAATCATGCAGAGATTCGGTGCGATCAGTTTCTATTTACAGGGTGAAAAAACAGAATGTATGGGAGCTGAGGGGCTTTTAGCTCTGCTTGAGGTTATGAGGGTTTTGGAGGGAGGAGCACTGCTATACATGCCTTCATTTCCCAAAAAGGTTTTCAGGGAAGAGACAGCCTTTTCTGAGGATCATCAGTCTTTGCTGGCCTGAGGTGCTGGTGGAGTTGACGTCTTTTCCCAAGGCTTTTGAATGAAGGTGAAGATTGTCTTCTGTTTCTCCTTCTCCTGGAGCAGGACTGGACATTCTCTCTGTCATCCCCATGAATGCTTGTCTTGCTTTTTCCTGATTAACATCCCAAATGGGGTCTCCAGAACTGCTGGCCACAGGAGCAGGATGAGCTCCGGGTGTGTCTCGCAGGCTTTAACATGCTGCACCCTCTTTGGGGAAAAAAAAAAAAAGCAGTTTTTGCAGAAAGAGATGTCCCCAGGAGATACCTTGGGGCTTCTGACTTGACCCAATGCCTTTCTCTTTCTCCCTTTCCTGCAAGTTCGAGAGCTGAGAAAGGAGACTGTGCTTTCCCCAGTGATACCTGGGATAAAAATGCCCCCAGTGTAGCTGAACAAAGAGATGAAATCTTGGCAGGGACTTATATGCACAGCTCTCAGTGTTAGCATGGATGTATTTGAAGCCTCCAAAACTGGGTAAGATCTGGAGATACATTTTTGGTGCTGATGGGCATGGCTGGATACAGCCTCTGCTGCTTCTCTGCATGGCTCAGGTTGCCGACAAGCTAGTGGAGGGAACGGGTCCTTTCCAGGTATCAACCCCACACAGGAAGGCTTTGTGGGATGGAGATAGCAGCCTGGCGTGGGAGACAGGAGACCTTTTTCCCTGACACCTGCATATAGTGCGACTTCGGCGCAGCCTCTTGCGTCCGGTGTTTTTTGTGTGTTTTCCGAGGCGTTTTGTGTTTGCTCCTTGGCCAGTGCTGGGAGGACTGGATTGGAAAGGAAAGAGATTTTCATACTTCATCTTTTTCTCACCGGGGCCTGAAACGTGAGCGCCTCTGAGGCATTGCCGAATGAGGTGGTAATGTGTTCATCAGCTGGGAAATAACTGGACCTCAGAAAAATGGGGAGGGGAGAGATGGAGAGATGCATGCATGAGGATTTGTGTCCAACCATCCACCCCTGGGCAACTGTGGGTTTAGGATGTCTGGGTGCATGGTGTTGAGGAGCAACCCAACGGTGTCAAGGAAGTTGGGTGCCCTGCCTCAGTTTCCCCACCCTGAGCAGCTTCCCTGAAGAGCCATGTGGACATCTCATTCATAATGATGTGCTGGAAGGGGTTCTTCTCAGCAGGGGTTGAGGGAGATGTGCAGACAGAGAGAACCCAGGTCATTAAATATGTGAAATAGGTGCAGGGAAAGCCTACTTGCTGCAGTGCATGGGTTGAATCTTGGCTCTGTGCAGCTGGGAGCAGCCTCCTGTGGGAAACAGGTCTTATTTTCTTGGCTGGATGAGGTTTTTGTCTTTAAGAACTCAAGCTGACTGTGGTGGCATTTGCCTTGGCCATGGTGCTCTTTTCCCAGGCACAACTCTTCCTTCTTCCTCTACCCACCACTGCCACCAGGCAACTGCAAGTCTTAGAAATTAAAGCATTTAACCCATGCTCTTAACTTTTGTTGGGTGTCTCCAGAATGCTCAGAGGCAGCACAGTCCAGGAGCTGCTGTTGTCCTGGGTCCTACCTGTGAGCAAACAAAGCAGATTCAAGTTTCCTTTTCAGTTTTGTGGACTCTTCTTCTGCCCTTGCCATAATCACAGAGCATTTGCTGACTGTCTTTGACTGCTCCCTGCACCTCCTTCCCCTTCCTGTTTTCCCACCTCCTTTGTAAATCAAAATCTCAGACTTCTCAGTCTCACACTCCTCTCTTTCTCTACGTCTCACCACTTTTACTGCCCAGCTCTGAACATAAGCTCTTTTCCTCTGTCCACATATATGTATGTGTGTGTGTGTGTATATATATATATGTGTGTATATATGTGTATAAACACATATGCAGGATACCCAGGATTGATCCAGGATATCGTTGATTTATGTTGATTTATTCTGTTATGTATTTTATAATCCTGAGTCTTCATGTATCACCTAACTTCATCCCTGGCCACAGAATGAAGGCTGACATCACTCTGCTGGCTTTTTTCAGGTAATTTAGACTGCAGCACTGTGTGTGATTAGTTCAGAATCTCCCTTGCAGCTTGCTATGCCTTGCATTTGTCACCACACTGGGCTTCCTCACTGCTTGGTGCTGCTGTTCTCTTTGAAGGTCTCCCCTATCCATCATACTCTTGATTAGCCTAAATAATATTGTCATCTGCCAGTTTTTCCTTCTTGTTGCTCAGCCCTCTTCAAAGCATTAATAAACAGATTATAGTGTTCTAAGCTTTTTCCAAAACACTGAGCTGGCAGTGCTGCCCTTGGTCTGAGATGCTTTGGCAGCTTGATAAATTCAGGTTCAGAGACATGAAGAAGGCAATAGTGAAAGGAGGCAGAGAAAATAACATTGCTTTTATTAAAAATAAAAGTATTTCTGTTTTCTGACATGTCTACAACTCACTTTGTGAATGGTTAATGCCAGTCTGCATAAGCAAATACACTGTCAGTGTTAATACTTTGAAATGCAATCCTTGTGCATTTAAATGGCAAGGGTCTTTTTAGGGAAACACTTAGGACTCCAGTTTCATGAGAATATCATAATTTAATATGAAAAAAGCCTAGAGTATTATTGATGTGTGATATGGTAAAAATATGTACAAGGACATATGCTTACAGTTAGATCAATAGATATTATTAATGTGTAAAGATACAATTATTATGTTTCTTTTTTCCAAAGAGTTTTGTGGTTAGCTTATATTTTGAGCTTATTGATGAAAGAATAGTATTTATATTGAAAAGATTAAAATCAGGACAATTTTTTTAATGGGCTGTAACTTTTAAGCGACATAATAAATTTGCTTTGTCATTTTCATAAGTGTTTCCCTTTCTGTTCAAGATGAATGTGGCAGTCTTTAGGTCAATGGCTCTGGTTTTCCCTAAGGCAAATTCTGAAGGCACTGAGTGAGTCTCTATATGGTGGAAGCAGCTTACAGATAAAATGCCTTCAAAATTTGCATTATTTGGGAAACAGAGCAAGGAAAGAGTGATCATAGCCGTGATCACAATTTTCCCACATATTGCCCAAATTGAAATAAATGTGATTATTAAAGAGCACAAGAATCACAGCAAAATAGCATGTTTGTGCTCTGGTTTGTAGCCTCATGGCTTCTTGCAAGCAGCTGCTGCTCTGGCAGCTGCCTTGGCATCAGCAGACTTGTGCTTCTTGAAGGTCCCCTCCCTTCAGCCATCAGGATGTTTTTTTGCTCATACAACATGCCCTGGCAGTGACTTCTGCTGGGTTTTGCTGTGTGAGTGCTGCAAGAGTTCTGTCTTGTGTTTGCTTTAACCAGCTTGCTGATGGCTGCACAGGGCAGCCTGTGATTGCTGTGCTGGGTGGACAAACAACCTGTTGCCTCCCTCTCCACTTCCCTGGGTGTATTTTTAATTTGTTTTGCTTCTAACTTCATTATAGAGAGGTTGGGAAGTGCACCTCAGGTTGCCTGCTCCTGAAAAACTCTGCATGCCCTGCTTCAAGATGCTGGGAAACTGGAGAATAGCACCTGCCTTCAGGTGGGTGCCCCCTCCACTGCCTCCAGCCTTCTTCTTGGCTCTTTGTAGCTCTGAGCAAGAGCTGCTGGGAGGTGGGAGAGGTCTTTGCACCACTGGGACCAGATTTCTCCTCTGACTCAGAATTCAGCTCTTGTTCCCACTCCCCCGGACTCCCACCTCACCTTGGAGCTGTTAGGATTATTTGTTCCTCCAAAACTTCCATTTCTCCTTTTTGAGAATGGTGGTAGCTCTCTTCTGGTCTTATTTTGTCCAGTAAATAGGATGAAAACAGATGAGGTCATTGGTGTCTATACAGGCGGATTTGGCCTCCATTTTCTGTTTACTAGGACTGCATTAGTTATGAATAATGGCACATCAAACTACTCTCTCCAAGCAATTTATTCATAGGATTTGGCCCCACTTGCTGTCTGAGAGTTGCCTGCCAACAGGATCTGATTTTTAAAATACACTTGCAAACACACAGCCATTTGCCTGATCTGTTTGCAAACATATCTGGGCCTCTGGGTGCTGAGCAGATGCTCAGCCCCAGTGTCAGGGATGCAAAAATCACCTCCTGGGGTTTCAGTTCATGCACGGGCAGCAATGATGTCCTCTTTGAAGCAAGCTGAAAAGATGGAAGATAAGAAGTCATAGGAGGTTTTAAATAGTCTTCCTTCTCTTTTTGCCCTGGGGGATGTCTTTATGTGAAGCTGGAGGCACACATGCAATCCTGAACCTTTGAGACAGGAATCCCTCCCTGACCCAGGAGAGACAGCAACAATTTCAGCTCGTTTCTCTCTGTCTGGCAAATTTTACATCTCATTTTTTGCTCTGTCACATCCCCACAGAATAACCAGTGATTTATATAGCAGCCGAGTCCAAAACAAATGCTTTTACTGGATACCTGTATTCTCTCCAAGAAAGGGTCCTGCTCCCCAAACTTGAATAAAAAGGCCAAAGCCAAAAAAAAGCCAACCCTCTTGTTGTGATGTTGGTGGAGAAGGGAACAGAAGAGCTGCCATGTGATAGGAGGCAACTGCAGGTCAGCTCTGCTAGCCCAGTGCTAGCAAAATGTGCACCATGTGCTGCTGTTTTCTAGGGTATTGGTTGTTTGATTGATTGATTGCTTAATTTACACGCTTGTGCCATAGAGACTGTCATGCAATCTCTCTTTTGTCGTATTGGACTGAAGGATTTTATTCTTGGGAGATGGTTTAGGCTCTGACATGCTTACTGAGAATGCCTGGGCTGATGTCCCCGTGGGCCATATTTGGAAATCTCAACCATTTCAGCTTGGCCAAAAGCACCAGTTGATTTTAGGGGATATTTTGTTTGTGTTACAGTGCAAGTTTCTGGCCCCTGATGGTCTTGAAGTTAAAAAAAAAAAAAAAAAAGAAAAAGAAAAAAAAATCATATCAGAGATCACAAGATATTTATGCTAATTAAACAGCAGGATATTTGCCTGTCTTCACCACTGGTTTGTATTTTAGGCTTCTGTCAGGCTTTCTGCACAGTTTTCCACAAACTTCCTTAACATGGGTGGTGACCATCACCTGGGATGAGGGATGTATTCCCACCACCCAGTTCTATGGCCTGAGGTTCCATGTTCTTTCCATTGCCTGTCCAGAAAGGAGACTCTCTGATTTATTAGGGACCAATTTATGCCGAGAGCCTGTCCTGGGTCCCTTGCATTGCTTCCTCTCTTTCTGGCTATGGAGGAAGAGAACCATATCCCACCAAGACATCAGGAAGGATTCACACCCTTCCCTAGATACTACACCACAAGTCTTATAATTTTTTTGCCTTTTTTAGCCTTTGAGGCAGGGAGAAGCAGACCAGTCAAGGTATTTTTTCCCCTTAATGCCAATGGTACATGGGCATTAAGCCATTTTCCATCCCCACCTGGGAAGGCTGTAAATCTAAAGCACAATCTCCTTTCCCTCCTCCTTGAAGTTTATTTTGAGTGATTTGTCCACAGAGGCTGTAAATTTTGGGGCTGCCAGCAAATCTGGGAATCCTCCTTCATCCTGGGAAAATGCAGCAGTCCCAGGGAAAATGAAGCGGTCCTTGGAAAGCCACCCATGGACTGATGTTTTTGGCAGATGACCTCTGCTTAAAGCCTGCTGCCAGAGGAGCAGGTTGGGTGCCCTGGCTAAAGCCCTGCTTGAGCTGTGTCCATCCGAGGGGCTCATCCTACCCCCACCAGTGGGGGTGGGACCATGGGAGCACAGCTCCTGCTCCTCCTCCATTTGCTGCAAAGGGATAAACCCTGCAGCCCACAGCAGGGCAGGCACCTGCCACTTACCTCTGGCAAGGTCTCTGGTGCCATCCACAAATTCCCCTCTTTTGCTCAAGAGATTCACCCTAAAACAGTTCCCTTCCAGGGAGTCTACAAGACTTTTCCCCCCAGCCTCCTGTGCAAAATCATGCAGTCAAGAAAATCTTTTCCAGCACTAATCCCTGCCTATGAAGGAGGACTCCTCCAGCAGGGGTAGGGGAGAGGCAGATGTTCAGCAGATAACCAGTGCAGTTGTGCAGTGCCTCCCTGCTCAAAGCCTGGATGCCAGAGTCCATAAGTAAGTCACTGTTGTGTGCTGCCTGCCCTGTGCTGGGAGACCCCTTTGGAAAACTAGAGCTAATGAGACTTGCAGCCTTAGGAGACCCCGTGCTCCCTAAAAATGTCTGTTCTTGCCTTGGTTCTTGGGGTTGTTTCTGTTCCATTAACTATGTAAAGTACTGCTGAGCATTTCTGAAGCCTATTTCCTATGGGTTATCCCCCAGAAAGATTTTGGGTTTTTTTTTCTGTATGGAGATTTTCTGAAGGAAAGGGTTAATGCTGGGGGACAGAACCAGCTCTTTCCCAATGAGGATAGCAGCTATGAATGCAAAGGGAAGTGATGATTTCAGCACAGGGCAGGGAAACCCTTAGCGTTTTTAGAGCTTTTGTTTCCTAATTATATTTTTGAGCAGTTTTTGGAAGCAGCCAGAAACAGCATAGTGTGATTTTTGTTGAAAACCAGGAGAAAATAAGTCCTGGTTCCCATTCAACTAAAGGGACAATGTTGGGTTGCAAAAAGTGTGCTTTGGTCTGAGCAGGTGTCTCATTTTCACATTTTTCCACAGTGATCCTGAGGCCCATCATCAGCTTCATTGTTTCCTAGTAACTGGATAGCATGATGGCATCATTTAGAAACTCAGGTCATTCATAGCCCTGTGCTCCCAGTGGGACTCCTTGGCTTGTCTCCATGTGGACACTGCAGGATACCTGTAAGGAGAAGCTGGCAGCCCACAGAGGATAGAAGTCCCCACACTGTTAGAAGCACTGGACCCTCTTGAAAAGATCCTGAGAGTTTTTTTGTTGCTCATTTCCCCCTGGCTGGAGATAAGAAAAACTACTCCAGTTTGTCAGGGCAGCGGCATCATTCCCTGAGGATGGGCACCTGCATCCCACCTGGGGTCAAGCAGAGCAGCTCAAATTGCCTCTGTGGCATCCCCCATCTTCCTTTCTTTCCTGGACTCCATTTGGTTTCAGACTGGGATAATTTTCAGAGCTGCTGCTACCCAGTTCTGGCACCCTCTGTACTCGCTACCCAGGAGGGATAAGGCAGGGCTGTACCTGTGGTGTCTCACCATGGGTCTGATGAGAACTGGCAGCTCACTGCACCCATATGAAGGCAGCCTGTCATGGGGAGACCTACACCAGGACACACTTCTTTAACATGCTGATGAGCAGATTTAGTGTCATCTTTTAAAACTTGGTTACTTATTCAGGGGCAGAAGCACTGCTTGCTTTTTTTGTGTGTATGTGGGGTGAGGATGACCTGAGAGGTGTCCAGCCACCCTTAGCCCCAGTGGCTGGAGGAGTTTGCAGGTCAGTGAGTGGAATAGCAACTGTAGAGCCAACCTGAAAATCAAGCCAACTCGCTTATCCTTGCTCTGTCCTCCTTTGAGCAGCCTTGTAGCTTGCTCAATATTCACTCTACAGCATGAACTAACTCTGTACAGAGCACCCAGTTCTCTGAGGTTAGTCTTTTGGATCTTTTCTTTGCTTAAAAGGAAACCTTTCAACAAAAAAGAGTGAGTGTTGATGCATATAATGCTTCCCCTCTTGCATATGTTCATTTTTGATTCAAACACACTGTTGAAACCTTTCTTCCCTCACAGAACAAAATCCCCTGGAAAAGAGCAGAGCCTGCTTGTGTGCACTTATTTTTACCAGATCTTGAAATAATTTGTGACTTAGAAGGAGAGGGAGGGGGGGGAGCCTGTTCCTGGTGGAGGTGGCTGAACATTATTGTGATAGAACCAAAAATAATAAAGTAACGAGCAGCTCTAACCTTAGCTTAATTAACACGTCGTTAAGATCAAGTGCACAGAGAGGTAGCAGCTCTGTGCCGCTGTGCCTGGCTCCTGCTCTTATGGCTGAACTGGGAGGACTGGTGACCCAAGAAATGCATTGCAATTTATTTCTTATTTAAATGTTTGCTTTCTAGGCTGAGTGAATAACCTATGCAATTTCTCCAGGGGAGACCTACAACACACTCTTAACAATGTTCAGGTATGAGTGGGAAGAAATGAGCGATGTGAGAGAGAGTGGTGTGTGATAGAGGAAGGTTTGCTCCAAAGGATGCCTGGTGTGAGCAGGTCCAGAGCTGGATCCTCAGCTGCTGAGAGCAGTCAGGAAAATGAGAGATGACTGAAAGCTTTTAGTGCCAGAGCTATTTGTTGACGTCCGAAGCAGATCACTTTCTGATCTCATCTCCCCTTGCACTGAGCTTGGAACCAGGAGGAGAGGTAAATGGGTCAGGATTCCCAGGGGGTTGGTGAGAAGGGCCAAAAAGCAGGCGTCCACAGGGGAAAAACAGTCAATTTGGCAGGTCTGGAGTTCATCGAGAAGTTATTGCTTTGGAAGGCACAGGAATATCTGTTGGGAGTCATAGAAGAGTTATTGGTGTTGGAAGTTATGATGTAGAATTATGTTGGAGGATATAGAGACCCTTATAGAAGCTCAGCAAACCTGTGAATCCATCTATCTAAGCACCCTCAATTCCCACTGAAATCCTCTTGGAACAATAATAATCATTTAACAAAGGAAATGGTTTTTGACCCAGACAACTGCATGCATTTCCGCTTAGTGCTTCCCAGCTCTCGCCTGATGCTCAGCCGTGTGTTGAGGTTGCCTGTTATTTTCCCAGACATCAAAGGCTTCAGAGGAAAAAAAAAATGCAACTTGGGAAAAATTGATTGTTTGCCATGAAAATCTCTTCTGAAAAGAGCAATCTGAAGAACAGTTAGGCAGAGGCACGTGAGTAGATTGCAGAGTGAAAATACAAAGTTGGCACAGGCAGGGATTCCCCTGGGAGAGCTGGTGCTATGCCCTGCTTTTACAGGAGTAGTTAAGGAGGACAAGACAAGGGCATTGCAGAGACCTTATTTGTTTCCTTTCATCATACATACATTGCAGCATGTATCAGGGGAGATCTGCTCCCAGGTGAGTGGTGGCAGGATGGAATGGATGAAACCTGGAGCTTTGCTGTGCCTCTGGCAGACCAGGTCTTCTTTATTATAACAGTAGATCAAAGTACATCATGTCCCAGATGCCAGGGCTGATAGGGTGTTGCTCTCTCTCCTTCAGCTGGGGAGCTGAGGCTCTGAAACACAGCCCTCCCTATAGCTGAAGATGATAGTATCCATCTGCTATTGCCGCTGGAGATCTCCATCCCGTATCGTCCACCTGGATGATCTATTCTGCTATAAAGCCCTATCTGGGTGCTAAGCATTTAAAGTTAAGTGTTAATTTTGGGTAATGAAAGCTGAATGTCCACCTGCAAGCCACCACACTGCTTTCTTAACAATGAAGAGGGGTGGAGAAATAAATCCAGCCTTACACGGTTGCATCTGCAGAAGACATCATGAGCATCTGGGAAGGACCTGAGTCCCCTTGCAACACCAGTGCCATGTGGCCACGCACAAGCACTGAGTTAATTTTGCCATCACTAGCTCATTCTTTTAGTTTTTTTGTGTATTTTGGACCCAAAAAAAATGATTGTACTGAGAAAGGATCAATAGCTCAGCCAAGCGTCCAGGTTATTAACTCACAAACAAACAGCATTGAGGCTGATGGGAGGAGGAAGAATGTCAATTTTCTGTGCAAATGTTATTGCAGAGAGCCTTCAAGGAGTGTTTTATTTAGCAAATCAGGGCTATCAGAGGCAGCTATTCCCTTGCTGGGAGAAGAGGAGGGTTGAGGAATTGAATTATGTACCTAGTAAAGTGTCTCAGGGGTACAAACCTTTAGGCTGGGGGTCAATCTGAAGAGACCAGACAGTGTGAGATGTCATGTGTGAGAAGGATTCTTTCTTTCCCCATCCATCTGCCCATTTAGCTTGCTCCCACTGGTGCAAAAGGCTCTTTGCTGAGTCCTTTCTCTCCTTTTCCCTTGTTTTTGAGTTGTTTGCCTTCATAGGCAAAGGGCATGAACCTGTCCCAATTTTTTCCATAAGGGAAAAAAAAAAAAAGAGCTGGCCTGTTTAAACTGTCCTCCCTTAGAGGTGGGTAGTAAAAAGTAATTAATCACCCAATCACCCAAGCCACACTCATAACCCTTAGGACTACACAGGGGGCATGATGGAGGTCTGTGCCTCATCGTCATTCAAATCTTTATCCTTCTCTTGCTCAGTCTGGCATACCAGGACTTTACATCGCCTTGGATCATTTCAGTTTTGCATTTGCCCATAATGAACAGTGGCAGAGGGCTGGAGGGCTGGGCTGGCAGCTGGGGCTGTCCCAGTTCTTAGTGAATCCATCCATGCATTAAAATCTTTGAAATCCCAGCCCTTTTCCCCTGTTACTTCAAGCATTGGCAGTGACTCAATATGTAAAATATATTACCAAGGTCGGTGCTTATGCTTTGAAATCTCAGCTGCCACAGAGGAGGTGGTTTTGCAACACATAAAATGCAGTTGGTGTCTTGCCACATCCTAAATTTGCAATGTACCGTGCAGTGCGCTCCCTCGCCTGGTGTTTAGGAAGGAGATGAAGAAAACCTCTATTTCATTCCCCTCTGCTCAGCCCTGTCCTGCTGTTACACACGGCAACAAAAGGAGAAGATTTGGAATTGGATTTTTAAATTTTGTGGGATTGATCTCTTATTAAAGATTTGCAACCTGTGTGCTTAAGCCTTACCCTGCCTGGGGTAACAGCTATTGCTGTACTCCAAAGGGCACTACCAGGGTGACAGTGGGGAAATCCCAGGGCTGCACATTTGCAATTAATTACAGGGCACTCTGCACATCATCATTGCCTGTGCCAAGCTTACAAAACCTGGTGCTAGTGCCAGGGAGGGCTGCCTGCAGCCACCAGTCCTCTTTTCTGCACGGGAGGTTGGGCGCTGCTTTTAGGGGATGCTCTGCACCTCTCTGACCTGGCATGATCACAAGGGGAGGGAGGGCTCATTGCAGCAATACCTGCCCTCACAACCCTCTCCCTCAGCTGAATACCCCCTCCTCTTCTTTCTGCTGTTGAAACCTAGCCAATGGTGGGTCCTCAGGAAAGCAGAGCCTGACATTTCCAGGGAGGGCTCAGCCACTTTGCCTTTGCAAGCCCGTAAAAGTAGAGCAGAGAAGCACCCTTCTGCTCCCTGGCAGCCATCTGACATTTAAGAAAATGGTGTGTATTTAAAGCAAACATCACCCAGGGATGGGTTAGGTTTGCGTGGTCTGGCTCTTGTGTCTTCCATTTCCATGGCCCAATGGGTGTCCATGGACAAAAGGGTCCAGCAGCATCAGTGCAGCACAGACTGGGAGCTTCATTTTCCCCAGCACAGAGCAGCCACAAACCAGACAACCTGTTCTGGGGGCTCAGGGCTGTGTAGTGGTTTTTTTGGGTGAGTAATACAGAGGGGCCTAGTGCTCCTGGACAGAACCACTGCTTCTCTGCTTCCTGATGCACATGTTTCAAGCTGAATTTTTATGGTGTGATGTCCCAGTTGCTCAAAGTAATAGATGCCCTTTGTAAGGGTATGTAGTGGTAGAACAAGGGGGAACAGTTTCAAACTGTCAGAGGCTAGATTTATATTAGGAATTAGGAAGAAATTCTTTCCTGTGGGGGTGCTAAGACACTGACAAAGGTTGTTCAGAGAGGTTATGGCTGCCCCATTCCTGGACATGTTCAAGGCCAGGTTGGATGGGGCTTGGAGCAACCTGGTCTAGTGGTAGGTGTCCTTGCATACCACAAGGGAGCTGGAACTGGATGATCTTTGAAGTCCTTCCCGACCCAAAACTGTTCTGTGATTCTCTGTCATGCTCTGCCCATGCCCATGTCCTGAGCATGCTCTTGAGAACACTGCAGTGTCAAACCTACTGATTAAAAGACTTTTCATCAGATGAAATGGGGAAAAACAGCTAAGGATGACACTGGTTTCACATCCAGCAAACTTCTCCTCGTGCCAGTTTGCAGTACAGCATCATGCTGGGCTCCTCAGAGGAAGTGTCTGAGGCAGGTGACACCTTGCTGAGCAGAACCTGTGTCCCCAAAATTCACTGTCTGCAGTTTTGTGTCAGATTTCTCTCCCCAGAAGCACTTTTATTTTCAAATACAAGCTGGTAGATTCTGATGGATTTTTTAAGACACAAGATCTGTCTAGGAGGCAAGCCGGCAAAAATCTTGAAACAAGAATATCTCTCCATAAAACCCAAGATTTTATTCCACATGCAGGAATTCCTAAAAAAGAAAAAACAAAAGGAAACACCCCCTCCCCCCAACAAAGTAACAAAAACCCCTAATCCTGTCATATTTTTGCAGAGCTCTGGTCCCAATCAAATAGCTGGACTGGGAGAAGCATTAAAAAAATGGGGAGAACAATCTTATGTTAGTCCATTGGGAAAGTTAGTAGACCTTTTCCATCCCAGGTTTGTAGGATTCTGGGGTTTTCTCAATAGCAGCTCCTCTCAAACCACAGCTCTGTGCATTGCTGTGCTCAAACTGACAGCTCCTTCCCCTCCAGCGGCCCCGCTTGTCTCATTAAAGCTCCCACCTTTGCGCCGCTGAACTGAAAATCAGCAAAGGGAAATTTAGGCTGGATATCAGGAACAATTTCCTCAAGTTGACTGTGAAAGTGCCCCTAGGGAGGAGCAGCAGAGGCTTTGTTTCTTGCAGCATTTAATGGGTTTCCCATCTCAGCGCAGGAGGGAGGGCAGCCCCAGCTCAGAGCCGTCTGGATAGTGCTGGGCATCCCTGGCTGTGGGCAAAGGTCTTGCTCTTTTTTTGATCTTTTTTTTTTTTCCTTTGGGAGGAGAAGAGCAGGTGTTGCTGCTTCTCCTTCCCTGCTTCTCTCACCAAGATGCTGATGAGCTGGAGCCTGTGAGCATGTGGGCCCAATGGTTTTCCCCATTAATAAACCCAGAGATAACTCCCTGCCTGGAGGAGTGACCCAGGCACATTTGGCTTGAAACAGCATGTGCTTTCTAGCTTTTCAAAAAACTGATCTCAGGTGAGAATATCTCCACATGTGTGCTGGAAGAAGCAGACACCTCTGTTTGATGACTCACAATCCTCTCATCAGCAGCCCTACATTTGCTGGAGGTGGGGATTTGCTCCCAGTTTTGCTGCCCCAGATCATCTTGGCTTGGTTCTTCCCCATGTTGATGTGGGCCTCCAGCTATACCATTGGATATTGCTGCTCATGAGTTAATTGTAAGGCTGGGAAACTGCTCTTCCAACTGAAGTATTGTGTCCTGCTCAGTGTCCCAGCATGGTGTGTGCATTGAGCACAGTGTCTGCTGGACCCTGGCACCACACTGCACCTTCTCTGCAGTACTAAAGGATAAACACCAGGGAAGCTCCCAAAATGTTTTCTCTCTAGGGAAGCTGGTGGTAGTCACTGAGTTGGATTTTTTAATTTCAAACTGTGTTTTTAACATAATTGTTTCAACTGGAAATGCAGCGTCTCGTGTTGATTCCTATGGTCTGTACAAAGGTGATAGAGGGAATGAAGAAGCTGCTACCTTGCTGAGGTGAATTTGAATGGACAGAGAGCTCTGTTTTCCTGGAGGACATATTTGCTGCAAGATTATTGTGAATGGCATTTTGAGGCAGAGGAGCCCAGGCAAGGAGGAGGTGTAGGCAGGGCTCATCAGTCGTTCCCAGCTGGCCATGCAGTCAGGAAGGGCTCATGGACTATGAATTAATGTGAAGCAAATGTCCCACAGAGCCAGGCTAAGAGAACAGCCTGCAAACCAGGCAGCGTGAGAGATGGGGAAGTGGGGCAGCAAGAAAGAAATGAAGCCCAAAGGGGAATAAAACCTTGTCGTGCAGCATGTTAGGGGTGTCCTTGTAGACCAGTGGTGTCAAGGAACAAGGTAGGTAGGTATCTTGTAAAGATATTTAATGTCACCTTCCGTGACTTTTAGCCCAGAATCCTGGTATTTGGAATGGGGCAAAGAAAGACCTCATAGTCTGGCATTCCATAAAAGTATAATTGCTGGTGTGACAGCTTTGAAAAGAGAAGAAAACACAGTATGAGTAGAGAGGTGAATGCTTTTGTGGTCCCTGTTCTTCAACATATATTGTGAGCATCTTACGGCTTTTTGTGGTCTTTCCCCTTAAAGAGATCTTGTGAGGCCATAAATATGATGGAGAGAGAAACCCCAGAGTTTCTGGAGACCATAATTTTGGGGTGTTGGCACATAATATCCCAGAGTGATTTCTTCCCTTCCCACCCTCCCTCCACAGCTGGTGCTGAACAAACACAGAGAAGGACATTTAATCCTTTCCTTAAATAATTTCATAACCCAAGGCTAAAGGCTACAGATGCGCATGGCCTGTGGGGGACAGAAGACAATTGAAGGTCCTGGTCAGCATGACAGGCAGTGGTGTCAGTACAGCAGCCTCCAGGCTGTTTTAAAGCAGAGCCCTCTCTAGATAGCTTTTAAAAATGTACGTGATATCTCACAAAAACATGGTCGGGGTGTGGATTCCAGCTGTGCACTTCAGAGATTTCCGATCTTTTGTTTCCCGTGCATGAACCCAACACACTAATCTGCAATTTGGGGTCTGAATCTGCTCTTTGCTCCAGTCGGCGGAGCTGTGCCGGGAAGTGGGACGCCACGTGTGACCTGAAGAGAGCAAGCCAAGAGCAGAGAGGGGGAAGGGGAGCAGGTTGGGCTTCATTTGTATGGCTCAGCTTGCAAAAGGCTGTCCTGCTGCACAGGATGCTGCTGGGATATGGAAGGACCTCATTGGATGTTCTTCCAGAGACTGAGGATTCTTTGCAGCAAGCTGCTGCCCCTGATGGTGTGGTAGAAATGCAGCATCTGGGCTCATGTGCATCCCAGCTGTGCAAGGAGACACTTCTTGGAGCCTGACACTTGATGCAAATTCATGCCTCAGGCTTTGGGCAGCCTCCCATGAGGGGAGCCTGTCACCAGCATGGGTGCAAGCTGGCTCTGAGGTGGTGCAGAGCCCCTGGTGTCCCATCTGCCCCACTCATCATGGTGAGCTAGCACAGTATGTGTACCTTTCTCCAGGCTTTTTCCCCCACTGGCATCATTGTTAGCACCACCAAGACAGGCCCTGGGTGTCTGCACAGTCCTTGTTATGGGGGCTGCTGGTGACCTTTCCATGGTATTACTGGGGAAACCCATGAATGAGATGGGTGAATTCATGCAGCCCACCACAGGAGCCAGCACTGGCAGCAGCTGGGTCAGGCAGTTCAGAGCTGTCTGGAGCCAGGATGTATGAGCCTTGCAGGCAGTGGTGTGCACAGGCTTGAGCATTTTCATTGAAGGAGAAAGCCAAGGAAGGCCATGCAATACAACCAGGACCACTCCTGTAGCATGTTGTAGGCTGTGGGCAATTCCCTTAGAGGAGCTCTGACCCAACCACACAGCCTTTCCCCAGGCTTTCTTAATTTCATTGGTTTCCTTTAGCCAAGTCAAAGTTTCCCTTGTTCCTGCTGTTACAAGTGCACCTCTTGCAATGGAAGTGACGTTTGTTTTCTGCAATGGTGATGCTTTGCCCTCCCAGAGCCAGCTGAATTCCTGCTAATCCTCTCCTCCCTTGTTTCACACATTTTTTCATCATTCTGCTCCTAGACCATGGTGCTTTGCTAAGCTTCACAGTCAGCAGCAGGTAATTTAAGCACACATCTGCTTGCAATCTGGGAGGAAGGAGAGAGGCAGTTTGTCTTTGTTAGAATCCCAGTGGTCCTGGCTCTTTGCTTACCTGGTGGCATTAAGGCTTTTCTATGGCTCTAAAGGGGCCAGGTAGGAACCAGGGGCAGACAAGATGGTGTCAAATAGGATGGTGTCAGATAGGATGGTGTCAAGGTGCGCGGCACTGATCTCTTGCTCAGGAGCACTATTCAGGATGTTCAACCAGCGCTGAAGGGTTACACAACCCAGCTTGAGTGCCAATACCAGCTGGGTTTGGCTGCCCCATTTCCCCTTTATTTTGATGCCTTTTTTTGTGGCCTGCTAGGCTGTCAGCCTAGAGAATGCTCACCATCCCACTGGCTGGGTGCAATAGACAGAGGAAGCCACCAGAGTCAGTGGCTGAGTCTATGATTTTGTTTCAGGAAAGATCTTGAGTTTGGGTTCCCTTTATGAGGCAGGTGGCAGAGGTTGATCAGGAGGAGGTTGCACCTATTGCTGGGTAACAGGGAGATTAAACAGCACAAGCCTGTAGGAGACCAGGGCTTTTCTCCATCCAGTGCTACAGGGCATACTTACTTCAGCAAATCTTCCATGCCCTGTTGCTACTCCCTCTGTTGGGTTTCCTCTTAATGCACCAAGCTGCTGGGTTTAATTTCGAAGCTGCCCACTCCCCACTGGCAGCACAGATATGCTGAGGGCATCCACGTGCTGGAAAGGAGGAAGGTGAGTAAATTGGGAGACTCTGCAATTTTCCTGGGGAACTGAGGACACATTCTGCCTTTTTCCAAGGAGCCAGAGGAGTGGAGCAGGGCTGTGATGTGGAAGGATGCTGGCACCCAGAAATCCTGCTCTTTTCACAGACCCCTTGCAGACCTCTCCCTTCCTTTTTCAATCCTTGCAACTAGTTTTTAAATGCATCGAAGCCTTTCATTGTATTTTGCTAAGTTTAGACTGCCTGCCTATTCCCTCAGTGTCCCAAAGCAGCTGCTGAATGAAAGGCAATTGTTTTCTGATATTCAATACCATAATCAGGAGTGATTTGAAAATGTGTTGATTCCTTAGACTGTGGGAAAAAGACCTGTACTGCTGGCAAAACCAGGCTGAAAAGTAAGGTGGGGCTTTTCAGTTTTGTTTTTTATTCCTTTTTTTTTTTCTTTTCTATTCTTTTTTTTTTATGGGTTCATGGAAAAACAACTCATATTTCTTCATTGCTTTGAATTTTCCCTGGAGGTTTCTAAGGGGCTGTAGTCTTATATTTCTATACACTTGTTTGCAGCGAAGGCAAAACACAGTGGATTCACACAAAAGCCTTGGATTTGGCAGTATTGGAAAAGGGGGATCTGCGTAATGCCCCGAAGCGTCATTCTTACAGCCCACAAAAGCCAGACATCCCAAGGGGAGCCCAAGGCCAAAATTAGCTGAACTCACAGCCACATCAGTGGGGTGAAGGGGCTGTCCCATGACCAGTGCTGGAGGAGTCGAGCTTCCCAGCCTTTGCTTTGACACAGATGTTCTATGTCACACTCTGGTCCACTGGCAGGAGTGTCAGGGCTTTCTGCTCACTGTGACTCCAAGGCATCTGTGAGGGAAATGCTCCCACAGTCAAGCCTGACCCTCCTGGCCAAGTGTGGGGTGAGGTGCCAATAACCAGGCTCGGTCCGGATGCTGGGCTGCTGGTTCTGCGTGGGCTTTCTTCCCTCCGCCCGGCAGCCTCGGGTCCTCTAAAGATTGCGTGTTTGAGATATGTGTAATATTAGTCTGAGTAAATCACATCAAGCCTATGGCTTCCAATGCTGCTGGCTTGGATTCTTGCAGACTAGCTCTCTGTCACTCAGCCGCCAGCCGTCTAGGTTAGCTTAATGAGGAAGCCAGACTAAGATGAAATAATTAATGCAGCTGTAGAGTGGAGATGTAGGAGTCTTCGGGGGATAAGAGAGCTGGCCCAAATATTCCTCCCCAACTGTAGCACTCAAGGCCTTTGTAAAGGTTCGGAAATACTCCATTTCCACTGGGTGCCAAAGGTGGGTCTGTGGTCCTTCCAGCCTGGGATGCTCAAGGGACCTCTCTGAATCAGCTGCATAGGCATGGGGGTCTGGACTAGGTTCAGGGCAGCATCTGGGCTGGGACTCCAAACTGGGAGCATTATGGGAGGCCATGGATGTTCTTTGAGGGTAAAACCCTCATGCTGGGCGAGAGGACAGCCGTGCCAGGTTCTGGAGGGTGCTCTGTTGTTCGGATGCTCTTCTTGGCCCTGTGAGCAGGGAGATGGGTCAGGGCCCTTCTCTCTTGGGTCTGGTCCCACTCCACTGATGTGAAGGGGCAGCATCAAGTGAAGGCACCTGCTCCCCCTGCAAGCTTCTGCCACTCAGTGTGAGCCTGAATTAAAGAAAGTTTATTTAGTAAACCTGTTACAGGATAAAGCTTTTGATTTATAGGCCCCAATAGTGCTCCAAGGAGGACTTGTACAACTTTAACTGCATTTTCTCAGCATCACACCAGCCCAATAAAAGAGAGTTCATATGCTCTGCACAAATTCTCACTTCCAATATAAAAAAGGTTTTATGAGACTGGAAGTCTCCCTGGCTCTGCGGGGCCGGATGTATTGGTGGATACTCTGCATGACAGACCCTCTATTCCTTTTTGAGTTGTCAGACTTCAGTAGCATTTACAGCTATTTAGCTATCAAATTTTATGTGCAGCTCTGAGAGAAATGTGTCTTTTAAATACTGCTCTGTCTCATAAACAGCAGTCTGTTAAACCATGTCAATGGTACAAGTGTTTCATGAAGCCTTCCGATGCAATCGCCTAGAGCTCCGCTCGTTACCTGAGCAGCAAAGTGCTGAACAACACACCATGGTAATTTTCCAAGCTGGTTGTCTTGGCTGGGGATCAGCTTGTGGAGTGAAAGCTGATAATAACCATGCTCCAGCAGCCCAGGTTTGGGTCCTGTTTTACCCCAGTGTAAATCATCTTCCTGCCAGGCTTTGTAAAACCTCACCCACTCTGTGCTTGCTCAGCACGCAAAGGCAAGAAGCTCGGGTTTGTCATCTGTGCTGTCATCAGAGGCCACCAGCAGGATCACATCCCTGATCTTCCAAGCCAAGGCTTTGACATTTAAGACCCTCTCCTGTCCATAGTAAGACCATTTGGTCTTTCCTTCGGTCATCCTTCACAGAGGAGCTAGAGGCAGGAGTTGCTGTAATGCTAGCCTTGACCTTGGCCATAAAAAACATTCCATTGCTGGCCCTAGAATATCCCCCCTCCCATTGCCCTGTGCTTTTCCCCAACAATAGCACAAGAAAAGAGTTTGTACCACTTTGCATCTCCCAGCTATTTGTGTGGTGACCCAAGCTGACCCCATTTGCACCTGATGAAGAGCTGAAGCTGCTTTTCATCTTTGCTGGTGGTGCAGTTGCACCAGCTCCGATGCTTGGGATATAATTTACAGAGTCCAGGCAATGTTTCAGAGGTGAGCCAGACTTGAGCTTTCAACCTTTTTTATTTTCATAGAATCACATCAAGGTTTGGGTTGGAAGAGACCTTAAAGATCATCTAGTTCCAGACCCCTTTGCACAGGAAGGGAGACCTCCAGGTTTCTCCAAGCCCCAGCCAGCCAGTTCCAGGGATGGGCCATCCACAGCCTCCCTGGGCAACCTGTGCCAGTGTCTTACTACCCTCACACTAAAGATTTTCTTCCTAATGTCTAACTTAAGTCTCCTCTCTTCTAGTTTGAAACCCTTAAGCTTTGTAAAAAGTTTCTCCCCAGCTTTCCTGTAGCCCATCCAGGTACTGGAAGGGCTACAAAGAGAAGGAAGGTCTCTGCAGAGTCTTCTTTTCTCCAGGCTGAACAGCCCCGACTCTCTCAGCCTGTCTCCGTAGCAGAGGTGCTCCAGCCCTCTGATCATCTTTGTGGCCTCCCCTGGACCCGCTCCAACAGCTCCATGTTCTTCCCATGTTGGGAGTCCAGAACTGGATATAGCACTGTCAGGAGGGGCTCACCAGAGTTTACTGGAGAGGTGGAATCCCCCCCCCCCTTGCCCTGCTGGCCACTTCTTTTGATGAAGACAAGGGTATGGTTGGCTTTCTGGACTGCAAGTGCACATTGCTGGCTCTTGCCATTACCCTTCTTCCAATCACTGGTATTTTATTTTCTTATTATAATTTTAGTATAGAACGGTAAATTTCAGTGTGTTTTCAAGCCTGCACCACTTGGAAGCTGCAGGTGGCACAGGAGTTGTGGAGAGCCCAGGCTGCAGGCACCTTCACCCAGGGGCATGGGATAATGAATGCTTGGATATTTCAGTGCTGACACCCACCTTAGACTATGAGGTTTGCTCTCCCATCACTGCTGTTTCCACATGCAACGAGCCAGAGGATGGGGAGAGAAAGAAAAGAAAAAAAAAAAAAAAAAAAAAAAAAAAGATACGTGAGTGTGCAGCATGGTTATTTTCAAATATGAAATTGCACCTGCAAAAATAAAAGCCAGGAAGGGACTGGCAAGCTGGGAGGCGCGATGCATGCAGAGCCGAGATGGGGACAGCATCTCCAGGTTTCTTTCCCATGCTCGCGACGCCTGATAGTTTTAGCGGACGTTACTTTTCCTCCCCCTTGCATTTCAATTAATCATCTGCTTGTCAGCGCTCTCCCCCCCCCAGCTCCCTTCCCCGCCAAGTCTCGAGGAGCACACACGCAAGCACCCATGCACGCAGCCTGCGTGCTGACGGGCTTGGCCGCTCATTAATCACTTACCAGTGTCGTGCGAGTCAGTCCCCACACAAGGGAGGTTTGGGAAAGGGGAAGGCAGCCACCTCCTCAGCCTCTGCTTCATCGATGGGGATGGGCTGAGTGGAGGATCTGGCCCTGGTGTCTTGCAAGCCCGTGGTCTCTATCCCGCTCCAAGGAGAGAGATGGAGAGATTTGTTCAAGCGGATTTTGCTTTACAGTGTGTTTGAATGGAGTGCGGGGCTGAGCTGTTCCACACCTCTGAATTTGGAGGACAATTTTATATTTGATTCTTCCTAGCAATGGTGTGGTCATAGATCCATCCAGGTGAGAAGTGACTTTAGAGGCTCTCTAGTCAAGCCTTCTGTGCCAAGCAAGGTGAATACTGAGTTCAGATCAGTTTAGTTTGCCCATCTTGGTCATGAAAACCTCCAGGGATGGGGATCCTGCAACTTGATTTGGTGCCTCTTCCAGCTGGAGGCTGTAACAGGAAAACATCTTCCTCATGGCAAGCCTGAACCTCTACTGTTGCAGCTCCTGTTCTCCCTCATTTTCCCACTCTGGAGGTAGATGTTTGTCTCCATCATCTCAGTAACCTCCCAGCAGGCACTGCCAGGTTGCTATTGCCACTGAAACTATCCCTTCTCTGGGCTGAACAAGCTGTTTTCTCCACCTGTCCTCATGCCCATCCATGTACTTAAACCCTGATGGCACTTCACTGGTCTTGCTGTAGATCAACAATATCTATCTCCTACTGAAGCGCCAGGACTGACTACAATGCTCTAAATGTGGTTTGAAGACTTCTTTTTATTTCTTTCCTTGAAATTTTTTCCACAGGGAATCTTGCAGACCCTGCCTAGTAATCTACCTGACATCAAATATCTCATCTGGTTGGGAAATGTTGCCAAATAAAAAAAGCCAAAATCATAAAGTACATGTGTGTGTGTGTGTGTGTGCACAGTTATTTAGGAAAGTATTTCTCTTAAGAAGACTCAGTAGATTTTTTTATTAATACATGATGTGTGTTGGTTTGACCCCTGCTCAAGTGCTCTGCTCTGCTCAGAGGTTCCTTGGTAACCCTGGTGGGAGCCATTCCTTCTCCCCAAGTTGCTGTCAGCTTCACCTCAACCACAGAGATACCAGACTCAGATGGTTTCTTTTCCTACTCCCTCTCCTTTGCCAGAGCTTCTCCTAAATAGTGCTCTGAATTTTTGCCTGCCAAGAGGAAAATTTTTGAGGCTGAGCAGCATCTCCTCCAGCAAGGGTGGTTTCATCCTGTGCTGGGAGATGCTTGAGTTGCAGAGAGCCTTTCATAAGGATGATGGGAACAAGGGGTGCAGCTAGGACTGGGGAGCACAAACCCTTTAGAAAAGGTTAAAGAAGGTCAGGAAGCCTGATGAGGCTGCAGGGCTGGAGGCAGAGCATATTGGAGAGGGGGACTTACAGGAAGAAAGGGAGTGTTTGGTGGAGGTGAACATCCTTGGGGGAGAGGGTAAAAAGGTGCTTGACATGAGTTTCTTTCCTTCCAAAACAGCTCATTGGCTTGCTGCAGAAAATCCCTCAGCCCAAATGCCATATCCCCAGGCTGGAGAGCTGGGGTTTGAACTGAAATCTCCTGCTGTGTCAGGGAGGTGAAATTCAGTCTCCTGCTTTCCATCCTGGCATCATGGCAACCCACTCAGGCAACCAGAAAGGAGAAAAACCAAGAGCAGAAACATGTTTCCTCACGTTTGCTGCTCATCTCTGGCTTTACTCTGCAGTAAGCAAATCAAACTGATGAGTACAAGTAGACTCAGCTTTGGCTCAGCTCTTTCTTTGTTCAGCCGTTGAGGAATATTTGGGGATTCAAAATGAAATACAATGTTTTCCTCTTCCAGAGGAGAGAAAAAAAAATAAAACAGAAAGGAAGGAGCCCCTCTCACATGTTGCACCAGCAAACCCTCATCATCCTGTAGCAGGAGGCCAGAGCATATGAATATTCCTGTGCAATATGCGCGAGTGATGAGCCCCATATGCAGGCCTTGGGAGAAATTAAGTATTTTCTATGGTGTTTTCCAAAGAGCTTCTCTATCAAAGTTCTCAGTCGGGAGCCAAAACACCCCAGCTTTCACAGCCCCAGCTGGTTGACACTTTATTATTGTCATTATTTTATTTTAAAATGTTGATGAATATTTTCTAATTAAATAACAAGCCCTCCCCTAAACTGAGTCTTGCCCCTGTGGATGGAGTTGAGCCAGAGTTTGGGAAGGGGCTGAAGGCCACCAGGGACTCCACGGATGCTCTTGGCTGCTGTTTGTTTTGTTTTTTTTTTCTCCTTCAGCCTTGGAGCTTGCTGGAAGAGTTCTGAGATAAAAGCACACACATGGTCAGCCTCTGCCCAGCCATGGGCAGGGACAGCCTGGTCCCTGCCTGCTGCCTGGCTCCCAGGAGAGGGAAGGGATGAACCCTGGGCAGGAGTGTTGAGGAGCACCTCAACAGTGTTGAGGATTGGCATCACTGGTGTACAGGTGGGCAAGAGGACTTCCAAACAAGGCAGATGGTGTTGCTTGTGCTGTTATTCATATCCCAGTTGTTTTGTCTGCAAAGGCATGAAGGAGCAAAGACTTGGCATGGTTTTGGCAGTGAAAGTGACAGGAGGATTGGAGGGAAAGGAGCTCAGGGAGAGGCAGATGCACAGGATAAGATCTAACACTCACTTTCCTGTAAAGAACAGGCACAGCCCCCCTTGCTATTTTTAAGCACATGAACATGGAGTTGGAAAGGAGTTGGCCTGTCAGGGGCATGGGAAGGGAGATAGATGCTGGTTCTGTGAACTGGGAGGGAAGGAGAACCTGGAGTAATCAGCAAGAGCCTGGATGGTGAGGCAGGGTGATGTACACCAGCAGTGGTGTAGAGCATGGGGCCAGGCAGGAGAATCATCTTGGACCTTCCTGTGTGCTCCTAGGGTCTGGCAGCGTGGTCACCTCTGATACCATAGCCCCTAGAACTGGATGAATTTCTGCTTGGATCCATCCTCTTTGGGTTCTAGTAGTCCTCATGGCAAGTCACAGTGGCCACTTGCCTTCATGTTTAGCACTTGTACTTGACAGCTGACTGGTGGAACAAATACTGCAGAGGAGCAATTCTGGCATCAGCTGCCCTTGCCTCCAGCCTCCTCTACATCAGCTGTGGTGCTTGGGAGCAGAGCAGAGATTGCAGAGTAAAACTCAGGTGGTGGAGAAATAAAGGTGCTGGGATCTTTTAAAGTGGAACCTCTTCCAGCTGAGTTGTTTTTCTTCTAAAAAGCCAGATTGGTTTCAGACTGTTTTCTGCTGGCAGCAGCCAGTATTGGTAGGTAGGAAGGTGTTGGAGTCCCTACCTTGAATACTATACCACATAAACTATGAAAAGGAAAGGATCTGTGCAATTTGACATTACTTGGAAGTTGAATCCTTTTCCAGCCTTAGTGTGTGAATCTTCCCTCCTTTGCAGGGCTGGAAACAAATTGGATTTTAATGTGATTTCTTCTATATTGAGTATTCATTTAATTCTGCTGCCTTTGAGTAGCAAAACCTTCCTCCAAGCATACAACTTGTTGGTTCTTTCTTTTCTGGGAACCACAGTGTCAACTCTGTGGTTCACCTGCCAGTGGCAGCACACAGGGATGCGGGGCTTGCCAGAGCCCATTGCTGCTAGCCAGGGTAATGCCTAGAGGGCATCCTTGTTTCTCCCATCACCACTGAGCCCACCGTGCCACCCCAGCACACGTCTGGGTCTGCAGCCACTCCATCCTCCTCCTTTCCCTGCAGGAACTGCTTTCCTGATGTCAGACAACCAGTACCCCCTACCAAACATGCTAATTTAAGAGCTGTTAAAACCAGGGGCCAGCAGGAGGTCACAGTCCACACAAACAGATGGTGTTTTGTCCTTGATAATTAAATTTTCCTGTAGTTTTGGGTGAGAGACTTTCTCGCCTTTTATTTCATCACAGCTGCCTCAGGCCAACTCCATTCCTTCCTCCTCATCCTCTGCTCCTTCTCAGCACACATCACCTATGGGGATGGGGCAGGACCCCAGGGAGGGTGAGGGTTCCTGGGGGATTTCAAGGTGCCCTCTGTGCTTTCCCAGCTCCAGGCTGCAGTGGTGGGAGCCCCCCAAAGAAGTACCAGTTGGAGGCCAGGTGAGAAGCACCAGCCTGGGGCTTGTGGTCTGGGGGCACCTCAGCCCATATCAGCAGTGCTGGTGGGGGAGAGAACCCTGGCTTCAGATTCTCTCCACTGCTTTTTCTCCTTCCCCAGCTCTGTCCAGGTGATGCCAGGCTGTGGGGTGAGGGGGATGCTGGGGTCAGTGAGATCCTGCTGCAAACCCAGGCAGTGGTGACAGCAAGACAGCTGCTGGCATGTGGCAAGGCTCAAGGTGCCAGTGGGGCCAACCTGGGGGTTGGGGAAAAAAAGTGCCACTTCCCTCCCTCAACCCTTCTATCCCAGGAGGGTGTTTGCAAGCAGGAACGTGCAAGCACATCACCCTGGTCACACTGCCAGCCCATGGCTCATCACTGTCACCAGTCTCACTGCTGTCCCCAGGCTCTGTGGCACATCTCCAAATCAAACCCCCTCCAGCATCACTGGCCCCAGCACGGGCTGTCCCCACTGAAGGGGAAGATTAGGCCCTCCCTATGTTGCCACTCTCCTCTCTTGTCCTTGGGGCATCACAGGGCAGTCCTATGCTTCAGTTTCTCCAAACTCATCACTTGCAGTGTCCTTGGTTGCCTGCTTACAAAATCCAGGAGTGGGTGGAGAAATTGGATGGGACTGGGAGAAACATAGAGCACCTAACCCCATCTGGCTGCAGGGTGGGCAGTGTTTCTCTCAAGCCTGTCCTTTCCTCTGCACAACCTCTGGGCAGCATCCTTACCATGGGGAGCGTGGCAAGGGGCAACTCATATCTAAGTGCAGGACAAATGTCCCCACTGTCACACATGTTCTGGCTGCCTGGGGTGGACCTGCTTGTAGTCTGGTGACCTCAGGCTGGTTGGTGGTGTGAAGGCATTGCAGAGACCACTGTCCAGGACACCATCCTATTTCATCATTTGTGAATTTTTTCCTTGTGTGCTCCAAGGGTGTTTGAGGCTGGACACATGCATGGTGCTCATGCAAACTGACAAGCAAAACACCATCAGGCATGACCCAATGTGTCAATCTCCCTTGCAAAACCTGCTGGTTATCTGAGTCAAAGCAGAGGTGGGGTGAGTTGGGGTGCAGAGAGGCAGGAGCGTCACAGAGGGCACAGTGGGGAAGGGCTGGGGGTTGCTACAATCCATCTGTATGCATTTTGTGAGCAGATGTATGTAGAGCAGCCTGGAGAGCATGCAAGCAGGTGGTGGAGTGCCTTTAGTCCAGCTCACCCACTTGCAGCAGTGCTCCTTCTTCAGGGCACCCCACCTGGTCAAGGTCCAGGAGACCCTTTGCACCCCATGGAGCTGTGGGTGAGAGGTAGTGGGCTGTGGTAGGCTCACAGTCTGGCCAGAGTTGTAGTCCTTGGACCTTCCTGATGTTCTTCCATGTCACTTGCTGTCCCCTGTGGTGCTGGGAAGGAGACCCTCATGCCAAAGGCTGGAGGGAAGTCCTGGGGTGGGTGGTTGGGTTGCCAAGAAAGGATCCCAGTGTCTCCCATGGGACCTGGATGAGGAAGGAGAGCAAGCAGACACCAGTGGGAAGCACATAGTCCCCACCATCCTGATCACCTGCCTACCACCAGCAGTGCTCAGTGTCTTCCATGGATCCCAGGGGCTGCCTGGGCCCTGCACACCCTTGTGCTCCTGCTGGCTGGTGCTGCAGCCATAAGGGAGAGACAATGCAAAACAAAACAAATCAAATCAAATCAAATCATCTCTGGGAGTCTCTGGGGAAGCAGCGTCAGAGTCATCGGAGTGGCTTCATCCATGCCAAGCTCTTAAGAAAAAAAGCCCAAACAAATGAACAAGCCAAAATTAAAATGCCCAGCAAGCTCTGTATAACTGGTTGCTGCCTCTGTTACGCTCCCAGCTGCTAAACCAGTGTCTTATTCTCTCCCTGGACAAGACAGGCTGCCAAGGCTTCTTCCAGTGCTTGTCACTCCAATCCTGCTCGTGTTCCAGAACCCCTGCAACATGGGCTCCAGGCTCTCACCCTCCTCTGGATCTGTCTCTGTACATGGATAAAAAGCAAACCTTCTCTGCTTCCTGAGCAGCAACGCCACAGACTCAGCCCTTGGCTGTGTTTGTTGATTTGGGACTGAGCAGTGGCTCTCCCTGGCTGGAGGACATCACCACCAGCATGTTTTCTTGGACTATGCCATCATGGTCCTGCCTGCACTGGGGGAAGGGGTCCTGTGGGCTGCAGAGTGCCCCAGTTGCACCCCCTTTCCCTTGTGCTCTACAGCAGCACAGTGCCCTTCACCCCCCCAGCATGGAGCCATTGGGGTAACTCCAGCACCAGCAAACTCAGACCCATGCCCATGCCCTTGTATAGGTCCTGCAGAAAACAGATCTCCAGAGGAGCGATTTCGGGCTACTAAGAGATGCAGTCTTCATATTTTAAGCCACACCCCTTTGTCCCTGTGTCCCCATGTGCCATTGAGGGGTATGTTAGAGCTCCCATGGCCAAATATGGGGAGTTCATAAAGCAGCCTGGCCACAGATTCTCCCCAAGGTGAAAAGCAGGGTTGTGAGTAAAATCCAGGAGGGTTTGAAGGGCAATTCAGCCCTGCTGACAAAAATAAGAAATGTTGCAAGCACTTGCCTAGAAATCACCAACTCAACCTGGAGTGAGGCAGCAGGACCTTCTGAAATATTTGGGGCTGCTTGCTGCTGGATGGGAGTTTGTTTTTCCATATACATTTTGGTATATATTATTTGTTAATAACATGTTTTTGTGAGTGGGGACTGGGAACTGAAGTGCCAAAATTCAATGCGACACCAAGAATCTCTCAGGAATCACAGCCTGGAGAGATGGAGTGAGCAGGATCTGCCCCAAAATGTGCATGTTTTGGGTGTTTTCTCCAGCTTCCCTGGATGAGCACTGGGTAACACCTGAGCCACAAGAATCTCCTATCTCCTATGTCCCTCCTCTGCCTGTCACCGGGATGGTGCCATCAGCTCCATGCTACAGGGGGAAGCATCTACAGAAAAAAATGACCCAAGGTACCACTTGAATGTAGGCTCCAGAAAAAACAAAAAAACCAAACAAACAAAACAAAAACAAACAAAAAACCACAAACAAAACAAACAAACAAAAAAACCCCCCAAAAACCCCAACAAACCCAAACAAAAACTACAAAACAAACACCAGCTTTGTCACTTCTTTAATAGAAGACAACATTCTATTGATTCCTGCAATCTGTCTCGGCAGGGAGCTGGAAAATACTCAGCATGGAAGAAAGATGAGTTAAAAGGGGTTGAAAATGGCATTTTCCATCATTGGTCCACACTTTCCTCCATCTCAGAGGCTGTCTGGGTGGAGGTGGGGTGTGGAGGAGCGCGGTTTCAGTACAGTGGCCCAGCTGAATTCCTGCCCTGGTGTCTCAGGTGTCCTTGAGGAACAGGCTTAGGGCAGTGTTTCTCTGCAACCTCCACCATGGGGATTCAGGTCCCCTCCAGCCCTGACGTGCTTTCTCCTGATGCCAGTTTCCAAGATGTGTGATGCTTATTAGTATGCTGTGCTTTGCGCTGGCTTTTATCACCACTGGAGCAGATGGCTGGGCTTGGATTGCTGCCTTCCACTTGCAGAAGGGTTAGTTAATGTGATGCTGGTTGTGAGGACAGGTGTGGGCTGTGGGAAATGCTCGTCTTCAAGGGTCTGAGCAGGGAGAGGGGATGAGCAGCAGCATTGCCCCATGATGGCCATGGCACCTGAGGCTGTGGTAGGCAGTGTTGCTGGAGAAGTTCCCAGGGATGCACCTGAATGATTCTCTCCTGACACTGCTCACAGATGGGGGATGGAATGGACACATTGCCTGTCCTTGGGCCACGTAGGAGGCATGCCACAGCACCCTTGCATGTGTTCCTTATCCTACCAGGGAGAGCCTGTGGGCTGCAGTGCGCCAATGCATTAGGGCTTGCTTGGTTGATTTGGAGGAGCTGGAAGGCATGGGTTGAGAGGAAAGGAGAGGAGCCCATCTTGGTCCTGGAGGATAAATACCTGAGCCCCTGCAGCTGCACCATGAGGACCTTGCTCCTGGTTGATATCAGGGTCCTGCTGGTCTTTCCACATCCTCCAGACCCAGCAAGAACACATCACTGTGGTCTACATGAGCAAGAAATTACCTGTGTTGGGAGGTAGCTTGCTGGTCAGGAAGGTTCCCAAACAGCCTGAGACATTACATGGGCTGCTTGTTCCTCTGCTAACCATCCCAGCTCCTGCTGGTGCCCTGCAGTACCTCCTGGGAAGCAGCTCTGATTTTAGATGGGCTTTTGCTCTCTCTAGGAGAGCCTCTTGCCTCATTCCCATGGCCATATGGAGCAGCTTTGGTCACTGCTTTTTTCACTGAGACATCCTACCACCAACACCCATGGATGGAGCAGCTCCTGGCTATGTCAGATGCCCTGGAGCCAAGAGCCCTGCAAGCCTGGCTACCTTCAGGGGTCTTTAACCAAAGCAGCTGTGAAATTTTTTGAGGACCATCCCTCCACCTTCTGTCCATCTCTCCTAGACCATGAGGGCAGAAGGGTCTGTAGAGCCTTCCAGGGGTCTGCAGCACTTGCTGGACCAGCAGAGGCACAGTCATGGAGGCACTCTGCTGTAGGGGACTCCTTCCTCCAGAGTATCCTCTCACTTGGCATCTCTGGAAAGGGAGGAGGTGGAGGGAGGAAAGTTGCAGCCTGCAAGAGCCACGAGTGCATTAATTTTATCTGTCCCCAGTCACCCCTGTGGTGCTCATGGTCCAGGGGGTCAGCACTAATTGCCCTGTTGACAGTGGGGGGCTAAATTAGATTTAAGAAGGCCTTTCAAGCAGCAAGGGCTCTGGTTCTGCAGGTTAAGGCTTTCTGACAGCACATCCTAGGGAGATGACAAAGCCCCTCTTTTCTCTCCTCCTCTTAAGCAGCAAAGTGATGGGGGCACTGATGGGGCATCATGAGGCCAGGAGGTTTTAGGGCATACACCAATCAACAGCTATTTCTTCTTCCCCTCGCCTTGCTGCCAGGGAGAAGACAGCACTCAGTGATTCTGGGTGCCCAAGGGCTGTTCCCAGGGCTGCCCACAAGCAGGAAGCAGGGATGGAGGGTGTCCTGCCCACTGCTCCGCTTCCCCAGCAGTCATGCTGCCTTGCAGGAGAAGTGGCATCTCTCTGGAGGCACCCCAGGTCCCTGGAGCTGGGGGAAGGCTGTGGCAGGATCTCTGGGCAAGCTGAGGACTCAAGGTGGCTTTGGTAAGGGTGTTCCTGTGGGGCTGGGGATCAGGAGATATCTGATGTGGGTGTCTCCAGCACAGGGACACTGCAGTAGATACAGCCATAGGCAGGCTGTGACCACTCTCTCAGGATGGGTGTGCCACTGTGTCTACAGTCAGAATCTGTGGTATAGGTGTACAGTGCTGTCTACAGCTCACACCTGAAGTGCAGGTGTACTGTAGTGCCTGCAGTCAGGGTGTGCAGGACAGGCTCTGCAGGACTCCTTTGGAAGCCTCTCAGCAGGGCTGATTGAGAGGAAACAACAGAGAGTTTTTCTCCCCCAAATAACCACTTCAGGCTCTGTAATAGCAGCTGTTGGGGAACTGCCCAACAGAAAACATTGTGAAAAAACACTACGTTTTGAAAGTATCTTTTTTTATTATTGTTGTTTGCTTTTTTTTTTTTTTTCCAGGAACCCTCCCTTCCATAATGGAGTCTTACTTATTTGTTGTTGCTGTAGGGGGGAGGCTTGGGTGCAGCCCATGTCCCTCACCAGCCAGGGACAGCCTGCCCTGAGCTGCCGTTTCTAGATAGCTCTCACCTGTTAGTACCACATTGTCAGCAAGCATCCCAGTGTCCCTCTAAAAGGATCCACCTCCCTGTATGCTCAGAAGAGAACACTGAGACTGCTCAGCAGATGGTGGCATCCTACTTTCCACCTGGATCCATAGATACCTCTTTGGTCTTGCTGCCCATCTCCAGACTGTCCTCACCACTGTCCTTACCTTACCATGCCACAGCAGTCAACATCACGTTGTTGTGTGGCACTTCAATCCTGCTTGCAGGGACAGTCTATGGGCTTACCTGCATGTAGATCTGGCCACAGATCCTGCTTACATGTAGCCTGACCCAGCTGAGGAACACTGGGGCTGGGAAATGTATTTGGTTTAGCTCAAGAGCTGCCAGAGAAGATCATGTTCATATCCACCTTGAGTTGTCTAATTCTAAGATGTCCCATTGTCTTTGATGCAGAAGACAAAGCAAGGAAGGACTGACAAGTTCTCTCCCAACGCAAGAAGCTGGGAAGAGCAAGGAAAGAAGGCTACTGGAGGTGGCTCCAGCTCCAGAACTGCTTGGCCATCACATCTCGAGTCTTCTCACCTCCTCTTGCTCCTGCCTAGGCTTCTCTTTCCTCTCTGCCACCAAGAAATTATTCAGGGCAGGGGAAAAAGCAACTATTGTCCAGCCTCTTCAACAAAAGCTTGAGTCTGCTGTGTATTAAATACAGTTCCCCACTATCACCTCTCAACTGGTGCCTGAGGGAGTGGGGACACAGCCCAGGGAGCTGCATGGCTGGTGAGCTGCTGCTTGCTGACCCATGCACCCCCATGCCAGGGTGCTGGCTTGTCATGGAGAAAACATTAAATGAGCCAATACAGCAAATGGAAATTTGCATTAGAGGCATCTGGAGGACTTGTGGAGGTTTTTGTTATGTGCTTGGAAAAAAAAGAAAATAATCAACAAAGCAAACACTGCATGGGAAACTGTGATTCAAGTAAGAAAAACTTGGTTTTCTGGCTATATTTTTCACACTGAAATAACTCCAGCTTTTGCCTGGGGGCAGGGTCCTTCTCCAAAAAGAAATGTGGTTTTGGAGGGTGAAGGTAGCCAAGCAGTGAGAAGTTTGTGCTGGCTCTGGTAGCTTCTGCCTATGTCCTGGCCATGCCACAGAGTCCCCAGGTACCTTGGCCTGGTCCCTCCTCTGTCTCTGGTTTTCCACCTGTAACCAGACTTCATCACCCTTGAGACTGCCAGTGCTTTGGGGCAGGAATCATTCCTTGCCACCTAACTCTGGTGCTTGTCTCTGCATGAGTCTGGCCTCACATGAGGGAGGTAGGCAGGAGGAGCAGCAATTATTTTACTGACTGATGAGATCAGGAGCAGCAGGAAAGGGTGAGTGGCTTTGCTCCCTTGTAGGACCATAAGGTAGAGTATGATGTTTGGTGATGATATTTGCACCTGCATCTTCAAAGAGATGGCTAATTGCTGGAGGGCTGGAGGGTCTCCTGTCCTGCATCCTCTGATTGTCACTGTTCCCAGAGATGGGATGGCTGTGCTGCCCAGGGATACCTGGGCTGCAGTGCTGCAAGGGCTCTCTCCCTCATGCAATTCAATGCCTGCTGCCATCCACCACCTTTCAGGGCTGTAGGGGGGTAATATTCAGCAAAAAGTGAATTTGGGTTGGCAGGGAGAGCTGGCTTCTGGTTGGCAGACAGCTCCCAAGCTGCTCGTGGTCCTGTGTGTCAGCACTGCCCCAAGATGTGGCATTGTCACCTGCTTTGGGTTCAGGCCATCATTTGGTCCATAAGCTGCCACTTACAATGGCAGCCAGCACACAGGCAGGGTGGCAGCAAGGGACCTGCACTGCAGGCACAATGGGGACAAACAGGATGAAGAGCAGAGAGCTCGGGGAAAAGAGGAACAGAAGAGAAGAGGCAGAGTGAATGATAATGATGTAGTAATCAGCTCGTAGTACTCTTCCCCCAGAGCTTTCAAGGGAAGGTCACCTTCATAATCTCTGTTTTACAGGCAGGGAAACTGAGGCACAGGGAAGTGGTGATAGCCATTTGCTGAAGGTGACCTAGGAGGGCTGAGAGCAGGCTCTGGGGCTGGTATGATGTGCTCTGCCAGCACAAATGTACCAGGACTGACTATCACAGCCAGCCCTCACTGCCCAAACCCAGTGCTGCAAATTCCTCAGTGAGGCCATAGGTCTCTTCTCTGCCTGTCTCCTGGATCCCTATTTTCAGGGCCCCTGTGGCTTCAGCATCTCTGCCCCTGAGATGCATTTCAGACCAAGCTGCACCCCAAAATCCGATCATTACATCCTTCTTAGGCTTGCCTTCCCCTCCAGCCATGTAAAGGCTTGTGTCCTTCTCCAAACCTGAGGCCATCTGGGCTCCTGCACAGGCCATGTTGGGTAATGGAATATGTTTTGCTGTTCCTCTCCCTGTTTATTTAGGTTTAAATGGATGCCATCTGGCTAACGAGCCCATACTCACGTTCTAGATTAAAAAGCAATCCTCAGTGTGTACTGATACAGTGCTGGAGATTAGAGAGGTTTAAATGTGTAGAGAGGTTTTGAAGGTGTAATTTGCTTTTCAGGCATGGTGCTGTTTACCTCCTGGTGGGTGGGCCGGCATCCCCATTGCTGTTCCCAGCAGCAATCTTCCAGATCCAGTTTCCTCTGCCAGTCCTGGATGGAAGAAGAGGAGAGCTTGAGCATCTCCAAGCCTGGCAGGGCTGTGCAGGGCATACTTGCCATAGTTGCTGCCATTTGTCCAGTTCTGGGGAGGTTTGTTGGTGCAAGGAGGATGTTCCCTAAAGCCCAGCATGCCTCCAACCCCCTGCCTTCAAAGCTGTCCTCCCATCTGCATGCCAGCATCCTCATACTCATGGAATGACACTGGGATGGAGCAGCCACTGCTCCTCTCCCAGCTCAGAGAGATGAGGGCCAACTGTGGCCCATCAGGGTGTTGGTGGCAGGTGGCTGAGGCAGCACACAGCACATGTTGGTCACTACAGAAACACCATTGAGGATTATGCTGTCCCTGGCATACCCAGAAATGCTGTTTCTACTGTAGCATAGGAGCTGGCAAAAAGCGCAGTGCTCAAGCACTAGGGCCAGGAGGGGCCACACCAGAGCAGCAGCAGCAGCAGCAGCTGCCCGTGCTGCAGACAGGCATTTTCCACATCCTGAGGAAGACTGGCTGCTGCTGAGAAGTGCCTGAGTGTGCACTCATCTGTTAAAAAAAAACCTCTGCAGCCCACTTGCAAGCAATGTCTACTGCTAGGGTGATGCTGCAGCTGCAAAGCAGAGCCCATCACTAGGGTTTGACTTTCTAAAGTGAAAGGCTGGAACTGAGACGAGGAAAACACAGCATTTGTGCAAGGCATATCATTGCCTCCAGGCACCTGGTTGTGCTGGCAGCTCCCATGGAAAGTGCCATTGAGCAGTGAAGCATGCTGGTGAAAAACGCCTCATTTTGCAGCAAACTCCCCCATAGATGAGATGAAGTCTCGCTTCGTTGCCATCTCTTTGCTTTTTCATCACACCTTTTGGCTGCCCAGGAGGATCTGGCTCTTGGCACTCTGCTTGTGAGATCTCCTGGGTACAAACCCTGACTGCTCCTGCCTGTGTTTGCTTCCACAGATGGCTAACCCTGTCCCATCAGCCTGCTGCGTGGTGCTCGCCGCAGTGGTCGTGGTTTATGCACAGAGACACAGCCAGCAGGGTAAGTCTCTTCCCACCTCTTCTACCCTGGCAGGTCCCAAAAAGTGTGGGTTCCACTCCTCTGGCCTCTCTCCTGGGGCAAGCTGAGTGCACTCTCCAGGTTTGCCTGACACTACATTTCTCAGTGTTTTCCCCTTCACCTTCTCCACCTCCAGCATGTCCCAGGGTGTCTCTATAGCCAGGGTACTACTTCCCATCCCTTCATCCTTCTTTTCTCCACACTGCCCTGTGCAAACTGCCCATGAAGGGATGGGGAAGAAGTGGCAGCCTGGCAGCCCCAAGCCCCAGCGCACTACCCCATGATCATGATAGGTGCCTCACCCTGCTTTCACCTCCTTGGGGTGACTTTGTCACCACTGACACCAGCTGCCTGTGCCCACCATTAGCTCCTGCTTTTCCAGGTTGTCTGAGGATTTGAGGATTACCTTAGTGATGGCTTTGGAGAAATGAAGTTTTAGAAACACCACTGATCCTGGGTCCAGGCAGGAGCAGGAAGGCTACAGGGTGATGGGTTGGGTCTGACTGTGGGGTCATCTACAGCAGCCTGCAAAAATGGGAAAAAATGGAGGACCTCCAAAATTCACTGGTTTTCCTGGCAGTCAGCCTGCCTGAAGTTACTTTCAGTTGACTGTAGAGAAGAAATTTTCTGAATAAGTCTGGTAAGGACATCTGTGCATTCATAAGCTCTGCAGGATTGAAGAAGCCAGACAGAGCACACCACTGAGCTCCCCCAAATACAGCTGGGTGGGTTCACATTTCTGGAAGCTGACAGCCTTCCTTGCTTAGAAACAAAGCAGCTGGGGTTCAGTAGCTTGTCCCCATTATGTGGGGACATCCACTCTCCAGACACAGAGGGAGCTTGCTGAGTGGTGTTGGAGGAGCATTTCCAGCACCTTCCCAGGACACCTGCTTGAAACATTTCGGTGCAGAGCTGTGTGCTGCTTACAGTGTTGTGATGCTTTCTGCAGAGAAGAAATGATGCTTGGTCCTGCTGTGCTTTCAGAACGGCTGGCTAGGATGCCTTGAAGGACCCAGTGTCAAGGATGCCAGAGCATCCTCTGGATGCACCATGCTGCTTCCCTCCATGTTGTGAGGGCAGCAGTCCAGATCTGTCTGTCAGTGATATGCACAAAACACAAAAGTGTCAGCTAATTCAGGGGTACACACACTGGACACGTGTTGCCTAGACAGAGAAACAAATGCTTCTCTGCACCAGCAGGATCACGTATTTTGCCACTGGCAGCAATTGTGGAACAGAGAGCACAGTCCTAGCAAGAACCCTGGGCAGATGATAGTCATCTTCTGCTCCATGACCCAACAGGATTCAGGGATTTGGCACCATAGCCTCCGGGTCTTGGTGTCTCTCCTCTTTTCCTGGCCTGTTTTCATCTTAACGGAGCTGTCTGGGGCATCCAAATCAAAGCTGATGAGACCTAAGTGGTTTAACAGCATCTGAAGGGGGTGCATGGAGAGGGACAGGGCTTTCCCATCTGCAGGAGCCACAGAGACTGCTCTATGCTAGGGAATGTAAAAAGGAGAGGGGGACAGCAGCAGAAATTGGGTATAAGAGCCAGATAAAGACTAGGGGGGCAGTTCCAGGACTGTCCGCGATTCATTCCCCAGAGACACCATGTGTCACTCCTGGGCATCTCTCTGAAACACAGAGGTGGTGCTCTGGGGAGGGTCTTCAGAGCAACAGGTCTTCTGCCCACCCTGCCATGCCTGGCATGGAGAGGCTGCACACATGCAGGTGATGTCGGGGAGCACCTCCCCCATATCAGACCCAAGAGGGGCATCCTCCATCCTCCCCCCCCATTTTCCCAGAGCTCACACCATGCCCAGCTGCAGCCTCCCCTCTCCAGCCAACCCCCAGGCTCATCTCTCACCAGCCAAGCCCTCAGGCTGGGAAAGCACGGTGGGAATGTGGTGGGCAGATGGATTAATCCTACTGGTGGCAGGGACTGGGTGGAGCCGGCGGGGGGGGGGGAAGACGCTGGCATAGAGTCCATTTATCATGCACTTGAGGCACACTCGACTTTAATAGCTCATGAAGCACTTTAAGAGATGCATTAGCACTGAATACTTGAGTGAGGAGGATGTGACAAGCTGTTAAGTGAGCATGAGCACGGTGCAGGGAGGCCAGCCACCCACTCCTGGCTCTCACGTGCACCCTGGTGATTACTGGAGCATCCTCCAGAGTGCCACATGAATTAATAAAAGCAGCATCGGGGCTCAGCAGAGGTGAGGCTGCTCGTGTGTTAACCCCTCTTCTGCTCAACTTCGGTCCTTCTGCTTGGAGATGGGAGAGCAAAAGCTGCATTTCTCTGGGAGGAAAGAGCTCCCCATAGCTGGGCAGGGAGTGGAGGGGCTCAGAAGTCAGCAGAGTTGTGTGCCCTCCCTCCCACTTGCTGCAGAGCTCCCTTGCTTTGCATCTGTGGCAGGCTGCACATGCACCATGCCACTGGGCACCATCACTTTTACCTACCCAGGGGTGGGTGCTTTGCAGTGGAAAAACAGAGTTATGGCTCAGGGCAGCCCTTGCTGGCATGCTTGGAGGGTGACACTCCTATGCTGGGTAATGGGTTTTGGCTGTCCTGCAGCAGGGAGGGGAAGGGGACAGTGGAAGTGTCTATTTCAGGGGGGGTACATGGCACAGACCCTTGTGTCAGCTCCACTGGAGGGACATGGGGATAGGGCAGGATGCCTGGCTGCAGGCAGGGGATGCCACCCCCCAGAAGAAACATCCCTGATTTCTCAGGTTGGGCCATCACCCCCAGAATAGCACAAACCATCAAACAGGGGTTGCTTCCAGCCCACCTCACCATGGGTTCTGGTGTTATGGGGCAGCCATAGGTGCTTCTGAAAGCTGCTGGCAGCTGGTGGTGGCACGATGTGCTCACAGGTAATCCTACTGCTGGTTTTAAACCAACCACCCCGTTGTGGCCCAGCTCCTGGCACCAGGAGCTCTGGCAAGCTCCAGAGGCACCCTCGGGGTGGGTGAGGGGGATCGCTGCTGCCGCTGCACTGAACCCTCCTCCTTCCCCATCCCTGCCGGGGCAGCTGCTTGGGGTGGTTTCCTGTGGCCACCGCAGTGCTCCTGAATTTAAAAACAAAAGCAAACAAAACAAAACAAACAAACAAAAAAAAAACAAACAAACAAAAAAACCAAAACCCAAACCAAACAAACAAACAAACAAAAAAAAAAACCAAAGGAAAGCGGGATGCACTGAATAAACTTGGAAGGTGGGATGAAAAGAGACAAGGTTTGCCAGGGTAGGTTGGTGTAGGGTGGTGTTTGACTCTCCTGGCAGACTCGCTGAGCAGGTCATCTGGGGCTGTCTCTTCCCAGTGTGTGGGGAAGCACTGAAAGTAAATAAATCAGCTTCTGGTTGGGCTGCTGGGTGGGTATCAAGCTGCCTCCGGAGATGGGCATGGCCCCAAGCAGCTGGGGGCTGCCCCCGTCTCCCGAGCTCGAAGCCAGCTCAGAGGGATAGGGCGGGAGATGCAAGAAGAAACAGGAGAAAAGAAGAGGCAGAAGTGTCTGGAGACTATGCAGCAGAGTCCGGTGCCCTTCCCTGTATGGCAGGCAGCTCAGTTTTCATTGCTGTTTCCTCCTCCAGGCAGTGGTTGCTGACGATTTATTTAGGAGTAAAAGAAGGTGGTGGGGGAAACTCAGCAGAGCACAGAAGTAATGCTGCCTGCTGCAACCCTCCCACCTTTGGTTGGCAGGGGTCTCTCTTGTGGGAGAGCAGTGCCGCTGGGGGTCCCTGCCATGCAGAGACCCTCTTCATAGCAGGACTTGGGCACTCTCAGAGGAAAAGGGAGAAGCCACAGCATAAGCCCTGAGGCTTTGCCAAAGCACCTCATCTGGGAATCGTGTCCATGTGGAGATGCCTAACCTCATGTCAGGCCATAAAGAATATGTGCATGGGTGATTTCTCTTTCTAGTCATTGCCATGACTGCCCGTGGCTGCATTTAGCTGCTCCAAATAGACCCAAGGGCTACAACAGTGCTGGGAAGAATGAGCTCTGCTTCCCCTGGTTCCTGCCACAACCAAAACATCTTCCCTATCTGTCAGTTCTGCCAGAGATACAGCCACATCTATCTGAGGCTGAGATTTCTCTGCTTTTAAGAGAGGAGTCATTCTGCTTTATTGATTCTCACCTTGCTGAATTAACTCATGTTTAAACAATAGTTATGTTTTCACCCAGGAGAGGAGACAAAGAGATAAATGTCTTTGGAAATGAATGTGTTTCAGATGCCACATGCTGGAGTTAATTTATTGATGGGTACAGAAGCTGCTATCTCCTTTCTTTCACAACAGCAACAAGCAATTAGCCTTCATCATTCCTCAGCTGAGGAAAAGAAAGAGATTTTGTTTCATTACTTTCACTTCTCTCTTGGTCTCTTAAGCCCTGGCGCTAATCTTTTGCAATCGGTTCTGCTGCAAAGCCTCCAGGGAGCTCCAGTTTGCATATTCCTCGTTAGAAATGCTGCCCACATTTCAGCTAAGACAAAGCCCAGACCGATAAACAGCCTTCAAAACGCACAGCAAAGCCATGCAAATTGGCTTTTCGAAGAGAAACCAACTGTAGATATGTCCCTCTCTTCCCTCCATGCATTGTCCAACCTTCTCCTTAAGGTTTTTGCTGTCTGTCAGGGATAAAACCAGCTCCTTCCAGACCCTCCCTCATCCTGCATCAGTCAGCCCATACAAGTCCCCAGGGCATACGCCTGGCATAATTAAACTGGTTGCTTTGCTTTGGGGAGTGTTATTTGAGTCTTCTGTGCAGGAGATGGTTTGCAAACACCTGCAGAAACAAGTGGTTTGTTTGGAGGCATCAGTGGGTTTTGGTTGTTGTGCAAATGTTGTTTGGATAAGGTGCCTGGGTTCAGGTGATGAGATGGGCTACCTGGGTCACCAGGCTTCTTCTTGTGCCCACGGGTGCACCGGGTAGATACCTGTCTGATTTAAGGTAGCGCTGCAGCAGTAGTCTCTCCTAGCAGACTTACAGAAGGTCCACTCTCTTTCCTCTTTCCTCTTTCCTCTTTCCTCTTTCCTCTTTCCTCTTTCCTCTTCTTTCTTCTTTCTTCTTTCTTCTTTCTTCTTTCTTCTTTCTTCCTTGCTCCTCTCCTCTCCACTCCTCACCAGGGACTATTGGGGCACCCTTCAGTTATACACTAAATGACATCAGTAACATCTGTCAGGGTTTTTTTAGTTTTCCCCAGGGCCAGATGTGTGTGCAAAAGAGTGTTTTGATGTTTTTGTAATTGCCTGGGTGCGAGTACTAGCTGGGGGGAGGCAAGGTCAGAGGGACCACGTGTGTGCACCAAGTGTCACACCAGGAGGCTGGAGCTGGTGCATCCTTCCCACAGAGGCTCCTCATGCTCAGGCTGGGGCCAGAGAAGGAGAAAACTGTCTTCTTATTACATAGCACCTCCCCACTACTTATGACACTGCCTTTTGTCTCAGGCCAAGTTTTGCTCTCATCCCAGCACACTGGCACTTCACCTGTGTGTGTCTCCTGCCAAGGTACTGTGGGCACTGACCTCCTCAAGATGCAGCCTTGCTTTCTGAGTTTGACCCACATTCCTCTGCTGGAGATAGATATACAGCTTATGTTTAGCTGTATAAAGCACATGCTCTTGCCCAGGGAAGCCTAGTATATTAACAGCTCCAGAGCTCTGCATGTGATGGGCTCGTCCTTTCCATTATATACATCAGCCTTTCTGCTGCTGGCAAAGTTTTCCAGCAACAGTTTTATGTTGCCTTCAAGATAATTGATAAACTGAGTTATTAGTCATGGGCCAAGAACAGATCCCTGAGGGCCTACAAGGAACACCCTCCTGCAATGATTATTCCCCATTAGCAATTAATTCCCCATTAGCAATTACATGTTTTAATCCATTCTGTTATAACTCTGGATGCTTTCAGTACACAGCTGGGTGAAACACCAGCCTTGCTCTAAACTGCATCCCTCTTCAACCTGGGAGCTGGTTTTGGAGCATTTACAGGACCTCTCTCAGCTTAGGAAGCAAGGTTTGGTGCACCAGTCCCTGCATGTCTTGCTTTTTGCAAGCCTCCTTGAAGCCAAAATGCTCTTCAGATTTGCTTCGTGGAGAGTTTGGAGAGCCAGGACTGAAGCATGGTGGTGGGTCAATAACAGGATGTGTCTGGGTATTGGAAGGATGTGATCAGGCTTTACTCAGCACAGCCAAAGTCACGGGGCTTAGCTCAGCCTGTCCTCAGGCTGACTGGTGTTCCTGTAATGACTGAACCTTAGTTCATGGTGGTGTTCACATCATCTGAAGGAGCCAGCTGTACCTGGAAAACCTCAGCCCCAGGCCATGTCATGAGTCAGTACTCCTGCCTTGGAGCTGCAAGAGGGAAAAGACATAAACACCATGCCTTTGGGGAGGGTATTGGCAAAGGTGTGGACACCACAGGATGGTAGCATCTCTGTCAAAGCAGCACATCTGGACACCCCAGGAATCACCTCAGTTTTATAGGCAATGTGTGTGCCTGGTGGATGAGTCAACCTGACTCACAAGGACATGGATACACAGTGCTGTATGTGCAGCATTTAGGATTCAAGCTTCTTCACCAGAGAGAGCCTGCTTGAATCATTCTAAAGGTTCCTTTGCTAGGGCATGTGTCCACTGTTTGCCTCCTGTGGCTTGCTAAGTACTGGGGCTCAGGTACCCCCAGCTCACAACCATCTGCTGGGGACCAACATCATACCAGTAGCGTTGCTGCATCTGTTGGGGGCTGATCCACCAGCCCACTCCATTCTGCCCAGAGGAACAGCCTGGCTGCAGAATCCTTATATGCCTCAGATGCCTTTGTAAGGATGGTCCAACCCTGCCACACTTGGACATTCATTGCCATGGTGGTTGTCCAGTTGCATCCCCAACTCCCCTGCCAGCCTGCAGCTGCAGAGGGGCAGCAGAGACAGCAACCCACCCCAGCTGCAACCCGTTAAACTCTGCTGCATGCTTTCAGGGCATTTAAGAGCCCATGAGGGCCAGCTGTTCCCCTTGCTGCTCTTATCTTTCTCTGCTGCTTCCCTGACCTATGTGGTAAAGGTGAGTCTGTCTGATGAGAAGAACCCCAGACCCAAACAAGCACAAACTTCCATCTCCCTGTTTCCTTCCACTCTCTGTCCCACTGAACCTCGTGTTTTGTTTTGTTTTGTTTTGTTTTAAATTCTCCCAGTACAAGATTCATCTCCTGAAACTGCCTGCAAAGTAAAAGAAAACAGCAAAAATAACCCCAGGTCCTGGAACATCTCTTTCTATTACTGGACATCCCTCTGAGCTGAAGTAGATTTTCTGCCCAGACATAGAGTGAATTATGGCCAAGCACTCAGAGGCTGACCTTGTGGTCATCCAGAGCACAGGCTTGCTAATAAATGTGGTCATCCCCTACCACAGACAGCCTATTTTTAGTGCCTGTGCTTCCTTGACCACTGTCTCATTGCCCTGGAGGTCCGAGAGCCCAACATCCTCCAGGGGTCGGGCTAGTGGTCCAGGATAGCCCCAAGGGGAGCACGTCCCAGCCTCACTTCTCGTGCCTGGGCTCTGGGAAATAGAGAGGGTTGATTTCCATGCACAGTCTAGTAATTTTTCATGGCAGCAAGCTGTGGGAGCACAGAGCAAGGTGACCTGTCTTGCTGAGGAGCACTGTGGGAGAACAGCTAGACTTGTGTCTGTCAGACAGGGAGCAGAGAGCTCACAGCACTCACCTAGGGGCTGTGCTTGGAAAAGAGCTGCAGGTCAGCTTGAGATTGGTGTCCCATTGTGCAGAGTGCTGTCAGATGCTCTTAAAGTGCAGGTGGGGGGGAGAAAAGGACAGGAAGAAAAATAGAGAGACTGATGCTTAGGGGAGGGGGAGCAGAGCTTGGTGTCACAGGGCCTGGAAGACCTGCTCTTCTTTGCAAGTGATTGAAGTCTGGAGATGTGCAAAGAACATTGCAAAGATGCTACCTGGTTTTGCTATGCAAGTCTGTCTGGAGGCACTTACACTGAATTTCTTCTTTTCTGGGAATGGAAGAAGTTATCTGAAATGGAGCCAATGGAGATGAGGTTCTGGGGCAAAGTGGGGATCTCTACCCTGGCCCACGTGGGCATCCAAGAGCTTGGAAGAAAATCTAGAAAATCTAGGCAATACCTGGCAGACTAAGAAAAATATTAATCCTCTTATCAGCTGCAAACCAGGTTACAAAGCTGCAAAAGGTTTCAAAATGGAAAAAAAAAAAGTTGTCTCAAGACTAAGAGTCTGGATCTGGCAAGTTTTGGACAAGTCAGTCTGCAATTTCACAAAAGTGGTGGAAATAGTTCATATCTGTGGTGAGAAGAAGAAACCACTGAGAGGATCACAGCCTGACAGGATTCATTAGTTCTGCCAGCAGCAAGGAAAACTGTGTCTCAGTAGTCTCTTTGACTTTATTAAACATACTGACAAGAAATGGAAGAAGAAGAAGGGGGTTTACAGTCCACTCAGGCACTCAGAGCTTTCAGTGGGGAGCCTTCAGCTCTGGAGAAATCTTTAGACTCACTGGTGGCAGCAGTAAAGCTTCTGTGACCCAAGGAGAGGACAAGGGACCTGCTGATGTGAAAGTCCAGAGGGTTCAACGTGGGGCAGGGAGCACTGCTTGGCTGATGGGGTATCTGTGTGAGCCAGCTGGGTCCTTGCTGACAAATCCTTACTGAAGCCTGCTGCTGGACCAGCCCAGATCATAGGGAGAGGCAGGAGGGAAGAGTCTGGATAAAAGTCATCTTCATTGCCTCTTCTACGAACAGCTCCTGGTAAATCAAAGCATAGCCATAGCAGCTGGGGACTCACATGTGCTGGTGGAAGCCAGAATTTAATTTCCACTGATTTTCAGACCCAAGGAGCTGAGACACAGCTCAGCACATGGGCAATAGCTGTGGACTTTTCTCTTCATGTGAGCTCTGGCTGATGCAAAAGGATCATGTCCTATCCTAACACTCAGCTCCTTTTGTCAAGGGAGGAAGCAATCCTTATCTGTGGGATACACCTCGTGTTTTTTTATGCCTATTGTTGCATTTTCAAAGGCTTCTAGAAATAGAATAGCTCATAAAACTGTGGCAGTTGGAGTGGAAACCTTGAGTGCTTCAGTTAGCCTCTAAAAGCTTGGAAGGGTCTTGCGTTGGAAGTCACAACTGGCCATCCCATGGAGACAGCCATCTCATATTTCCAAAGCAGCCTGGTCCCCACTAGCCAATTCAGTGATGCTGAATTCATGTCCTGCTGAACATGGACTGAAGGTGCCAGTCATTATTTATCCCCTTTGAAGGGTTTCCAGTGTCTGATGCTCTGCACTGTAGGCTGTCCTGGGACTGCAAAACTCATCTTTGGTCAGGTTGAAAGGGCAAAGTGCAAAGCGCTGCAGCTCCAAGCACTGCTTGCAGGAGCCCCTCTGACCTTAGCAGAGGGTTCTCCCCAGAGCATGTCAGCGTGGCTGTGTGTGACAGACCCCAGGACCAAAAGGACAGGCAAGGCTTGAGCTGAGATGTCAAGGTCCTGAACATACATCACTAGTGTGGGACACAGTGTGAATCACTTGCTGCTGTTTTCAGGCCACATATAAGATGTTTATGACCAAGCAAAGCCCTGGATAATGGGAGCACAGCCACAGCAAGACACTTGAGACTCAATGTCATCATCTCTGCATCATGGGGAGAGGATTTCCTAGGGTGGGAGTAGAACAATAAAGCATGCTCAAGAGCATGCTAGGACACAACATGAACAGACCTTTTTTATCAAGGTCCTTGTGGGGTTTGATTTCTCTGGGAAGACACTGCATCTGTGCAAAGGGAAATAACTGATATTCAGATTCCTAATCCTACTGGGAGATGATGGAGAGTTAAAAATAATCAGAATAATACTCTTGGAATATGTGCAGTCTGCCCTGTGGGTGAAGAGAGCATCTTTCAGGATAAGGATAAGCAGTCTTGGGCAGCCCTAAATGGAGGTGATCCATGCAGAGAGGACAATATGATTCTGGCATATTAAAAGGAAAAGGAGAATAAGGTGGATTGAGGAAGGGCTGTGGCAGACTCATTGCAAAGAGGGGAAGCACTGTGTGTTGTCTTTTAAGAAGCAGTTCAGGGAGGCCAGTCAGGTGGAGAAGTGAAGTGGAACTGCACAGCAATCAACAGTGACAGAGGCAGGAGGGGTTACAGCAGTGTTAGTCCAGCATCTGGACCATTGATCTCTTGGTGTAGGATTTGCTGGCAAACATTGTTATTTAGGCTCAGCTGCCACCAGGCATTAGTCAAAGCAGGGGAGTCTGGAGCCTCCTTGCAAAGGCATTCCTCTGCCTGGAGCCATACTGGGATGTCTGGTGTTGGGGAAGGGGCTTTGTCACAGTGATTCACAATGTGAGGATGAAACACTCTTCATCTCAGGAGACAAGGGGAAGGGGCTAAAAATTTTTCCTTGCACAGCTGCATTGCACCTGTGTGCAGGGTGGACCCGTGTCCCACAGCCCCCTCCTGGTGCAAAACCTCAATGGATGGGGTAGACCCTGACCTCAGGATGCACATGGCTGGCAGAGCCATGAGCTGCCCTTCACACCAGGTTCAACACACTTTTTGAGCTTGCAAATCCTGAAAACTTTCACCAGTGCAGATCCCTGTTGGTGGATTTGAGGCATCTGGCAGTAGGTGGGCTCTTCTTAGTTAACCCATTCAGGGGTGCTGCAAAGCAACCAGGGGTTTGCAGAACTGATGCTGAAAAACACTGACTTGCAAGGCTGGAAGCCTGGAGGACCTCTTCTATCCAAGAGATGCTTTGCTGGCACCATCACATTAAGGAGCTGACCTGAATGCATGAGCTGCAGTGGCATGTCTGATTCCTGCTGAATTTCCTAAGGTGTAACGAGGTGTGAATGTGTGTGCACACATTTCTAGTGTCCAGGCATTGGGCATGCTGCTGGGTTACACAGCTCTGCTGGTGGGGAATTAATGTTTTGCTGTACCTGAGTGTACTTGTGGAGAGAGGTCCCACTCTGTACTCTGCTCACAGGGGTCCAGATCTGCTACCTCCAAGATCTAGTCTGATATAGAGCTGAGGCAGTGGTGCTGAGCATCCCTTATGGAGGTAACAGAGCTACAGAGAACGACCAGGGTCCCAGTCCTGTTGTGAGCAGCAGGAAGGCAGGCTCATCACAGCAGTGGCCACTGCAAACTGGCATTGTGCAGAACATGTGGCCAGGACTCTGCTGTTGGAGACCAGCCCTGGTAGCCCCACATCCATGTAGCTGTACTCCAGGCAGGCAAGCAAGCCCCACTCATCACTGGCATTGTTTATGTGCAAACCCACTTGCAGGGAGGGGACAGAAAGCTGAGCCCAGAGTGACTGCAAAGGGAGTCTCCAACTGTAGCCATAAACTTGAGACTTTGTTGGATGAGTCACAGAGAGCTTCTGACTCCATCCAAGCCACAAGCCCTGGCAGGTTGGACTCTGTTGCATCTGTGGGTTGGCTGCACCATGGTGTGGTTACTCCAGCTGAGAGCACGCTGTGCATATGAGAAACTGAGGCACAAAGGAGTGAGTGTGTGTTAAATCCGGAATGTAATGTCTGCTTCTCTCCCTGCAATTTTTCATGTAAAGCTTCCATGTACCGCCAGAACTGTGAGCCTGGAGACCTGCCACAAGCTGTACCAGCTGCTGGGAGAGGCTTGGAACAAAGCATGAGAATCCAGTGGCATTGCTCAGGAGTGGGAAGGGGCTGCTTCCCTTCTGCTGAGGGAGGGGATGTAGCATCACCTGGGAGGCAGCAAGGCATCTGACTGGTGGTCACATCCAGGTTCCAGTGCTCAACAGACTTGAAAATCAGTTTTACCTTCATGGTTGGTAACACAGGGCAATTGGCCCTCACGCTTGTCTTTTTTTGCCTTCAGATGAGGATCCCTGCTCTGTGGCATAACAGAAGGGCAGCTCAGGAGCTTGGGTCACCACTGATGCCTCCCAGCTTACACCCAGCCCTCAATTTTCTCTGTTCCCAGCATCACAGGTCATAAGCCATTGGGTGTTAAGAGAAAGGATATTGTTCCTCCTTGCCCCTTGAGGATGCTTGTGTTCTCTGCACCCATCCCTACTGGGATGAGTTTCTGCTTTTTTCAGCCCAAGCTGCTGGAGACTGATCCTTGCTTTCATGGAGAGTGAGCCCCAAAATTCAAGAAATGGCACTGAACTCTATGACCATGGTTGACAGGTTCTGGCCCTTAATTAATTAGCATTGATTGTACTTCACTTCCAAGAGTGAAGAAGGGAGCTGCAGCTCAGAGAAGCAGTGAAGTGTTGCAATATAATCACTGTGGCCATTTTCACACTGCCAGTCCTCATGCTTCAAAAGTTACAAAGCTGCTGCAGTGGCAGTGTGAGACAGAAAGGAATACCCTGGGGGAATAATAAAGGATGTGAGATTTCAGAAACTGTCATTTTAAAATATAAGTTTTTCCAGGGTTCTGATAAAAGAACCCAACAAAACCCAACAACAACAAAAAAACAAGCCAACCAATCAGAAAAACCAAAAAACAAACAAACAAACAAACAAAACCAAAATCAAACAAACAAAACAAAAAAAACCCCATCAAACTTTTTCTGGTTCTTGGCATTGGCTTAGCTTGACTTAGCCTCATTAAAGGTACTGCTTATCTTTTCTGTGTGCCTGCAAGCTCAACACAGGGTCCATCAGCCCACCAAGAGTTTCATCCATCAAACTGTGATGCACTCTCTTTGCTCCCAGCTTCCTCATCCAAGCACAGCAGCAACCTTGCAACCCCTCACCCATCAAGATCTGCTTAGAAGGTGGGATGCGTCTTATCCCCCAATAAATTTGTGGGGGGTGTATCAGTCACTCAAGAACGGAGGAGTCTATCTGAGCAAGGCACCCAGTGGTCAGCTTTTCTCTGATGTGTTGATAAACCATCCATCCCTCCACATGGAGTTGTCCATCTTCCTGCAGTCTGGACATGTCTCTCCTACTGAGTTCTGCAAGTCTATGGGATTTTGCATGCTTTATGCAAGTCTTTCTCCATATTTCTGCAGGCTTTTTTTCCTGACAGCTCCATGGCTGCAAGGATCTTTCTGTTGATCTATGAGTAGGACTTAGGGATATAAACCCCAAAGTAAAATGTCAGGATATAGGCAGTCAGATTTAATCCTGTTACATTTTTCATCTTGCCCTAAATCACAGATCCAGAGTCAAGACCACATAGCAAGAATTACCAACAGCAAAAGCCAGCCACGAGCACATCATAGCTTTTTTTAGTGTGGTGTATGATGTTTCAGACATATCTCTGAGTCATGTAAATAGTGAGCCACCCTGCAAATGTTGAGTGTCTTTAATTCATGCTGTGTCCTGAGCCAGTACCTCCCAAGCTTTTCCACACACGGCCCATGACCAGGAGGTTGCCCTGGGCTCTGGTGTGCTTCCTTTCCTGCACAACACATGTGCATGGATACCTTGCCAGAGTGATGGGAAAAGCAGTGTCAGGGGTTGGAGGTGGGTGTTCGCAGGCATTCAAGTCAAGCATGGTAGCATGAGGAATTAGTGGATATGGGCTGTTAACTGATTTAATTGTGTTTTCTTCCTCTAGTCAGTTTGGGCCATTTTTCTTAACTTGCCTAGCCCCGTGGAGATTTTTTTTTTTTTTAGCATAACTGGTATTCATGAAAAGCTTTTTGCTTTGCTGCTTTGGGGTGAGCTGTGTATATGCCACAGCAACCATCTTATCGCCCAAGAAGCCACCACTGCAGCATCCGAGTGCTGGCATCCTGTGTGGTGTACGGAGGTTCAGGATGGATAAAGAGAAAGCCATCCCAAATGAATTCTGTGCTTTGAGTGTTTGTATTTCAGCAGTATCAAGAGAGCCCAACCAAGCCCTCATGTCCATGTATCAGGTGGCACAAGATCACAAGGGAGAGGGACAATCAGACCCTAGCTCTGACGCAAATAACTTGAGCACCCTTTGGGTCCGTTTTTGTCATTTGCATTGGGGACTTCCACTCCATCTGTAGGACAGGGATAATGATGCTCCCCTCGTTTGTTTCATCTGTTTAAGTTGTCAGCTTGTTTAGACAAGTGCTGAGTGCTAGCACAGAGCAGTGGGTAACAAGGTCCCTGTCCCCAGGGGACTGAAAGCAGTGCAGGAGCGTGAGTGATGGGGAAGAGCTGCCCCTATCCCCTGTGCCTGGACTCCCAGCTCCCCCTGAAGGGCATCTCTGTCAGGAAGTGAAGTGCTCACTGCCAATCTAACCCAAGCAAAGCTAACAGGGAAAATCCTCAGGGGCCAGCCATTTTCTATTGGAAAATGAGGTCCCATCAGCATCTGAGTGTTTCACAAAATCGTCTTTCTCTGTCAGGGTTGAAAAAAAAAAATGTTTTGATACAAGGAGAAGAGCTCTAGTATGTTTTTTTGGTATTTTCTAGAAAAAGTTAGGCTTTCCACTTTAAATTTACACCTTCTCCACCACCCTGCTTCTCCCCCCCAGACTCTCCAAATAGAAGAAGAAGAAAAAAAAAAAAAAAAAAAAAAGGGTAAAAGGGTGCAAAGCCTTTTATACAACACAGTGGGGCAATTTTGCAAAAAAACCTGAAAGTCATGAAACCCTTGAGTTTATTTCTGAAAGAACCCTCTGCTGGTTTGTTTGGTTTTTTTATTGTTGCTGTTGTAGCATTTTTTTCTCTTTAAAAAAGAATTTATGGAAGAACTTTATATCATCCTGAGCTTGCCCCAGCTGTGCCAGACTGCTGGGGGGCTGCAGAGGAGCCTGGAGGAGTCAAAACCCCATGCCTATGAAGGCAGGCACGCTCCCTGCCACCCATCTCCTGCAGCCACTCTCCCTGGGTGGGCTGCAGATGATCCTCTTTTTGCTTTGCTCTGGTTTGTTTTCTACTCCTGGCCTCAAGCTGGAGGTAGGGGAAGCACTGCTTGCTGCCTGTAGCTGCTTCCCATGCATGCATGCATAGATTTCCACTGATTTTCTCTTCTTAGGGACTTGCTTTTCTAGTCCTCCACCCAAAGACAGTGTGTGCTGTTGTTGGCAGGCTACTGCCCATGGGCAATTTCCTTCTCCTCCTTACTACCATTCACTCTCTCATCCCTTCTCCTCTTCCTCCTTCCTAATGGAAACAGCCTCTCACAGCCGACTCATTTCAGAGATGTTTTTTCACTGCAGAAGCCAAGATTTTTCTCTCTCCCATCACGCTTAGTCTGGAAGTGGGAGGGGTAAGAAGTTTTTAAGTCATTTGTTTTGTTTTGGTTTGTTTTGTTTGTTTTGTTTCAGCAATAAATAATTCCAGCATGCTGAAAAGGCAGGAGAGTGAAGCCGGCATTAAGCTACATTGAAATACTTCATTTGTTCTGGGAATGTTTCTCCCCCCTCCAGAAAGCCTCCTCTAGTGTTTAATTTTATGGCAAATAGCTATTACTTTTTTGTTTTCTTACTCCCCATAAGAGATTCCCATATTATTTTGGCTTGCCTGGAGATTTCCACACACACCAGAACTTTTTCCTTTGGCTTTTCTTTCCTCTTTGCTTTCTCTTTGCTAAAGTTAAAAGCCCCAAGTCAGCAAGGTACTTAAACACATGCTGAAAGTTAAGGGCTTGCCTAAGTGCTTTGCTGACTTGGAGCCAAAGATATTTTCTCAAGTCCTTTAAATACTTCAGAGCCTAAAATCAAAACGTTTTACAGAAATTCCAGAATTCAAGTATCTCTTGTGCTAATAATATTTGTAATTCAGTAGTGCCTTCAGATAATGGGAGCTCTGGACATGGTGAGCTTCTGTGTAGTCTTACTTGGAGAAAATATGCTTGCCTGAAATCTGCTTCAACCCCAGTAGCTCTCCAGAGAGCTAGGCATGTTTTGTTTTTCAGTCAGTGAACATAATTGTAGTTTTAGACACTGGGAAAAAAAAAAACAAAAACAAAACAACCAACTAACCAAACAACAAAAAGCAAACAAACAAAACTAAAAAAAAAAAAAAAAAAAAAAAAAAAAAAAAAGCAAGCAAGCAAAAGACAAACACCAGCTTCAGGGGTCTTCTCTGACACAGCAGCCTCAGTAATTGGAGGTTAGGAGATGCTCTCAGGATGCTGCCTGAGCTCCCATTTCACAGAGCCTGGGAGCAGTGCTGCTCTCTGAGAGTTCAGTCAGAGGAATGGCAATAAAAGCGGCACAGAGAGGGAACAGAAGTGAGTAGACAAGCAAGAAAGGCTCACTGGAGGAGAGGATGTTTCCAGAAGAGAAAAAGCAGCCATCATCAAATAGAAATCACAGTGTGGTTGTTACATTTTATGCATTGTGAACCCAGGGGCCTTGGACACCAGCCAGCGCATGATGCTAGTTGGAAATCCTCTGCTACTTAAGGAAGGGCTTCTTCTTGAGAGGTTTTGGAAAGGGTGCTGGACACTTCAAGGCACCAAGAAGAGAGCAGGGCCAGGCAGGAGAAGGCGTAGCTCACAGCCCTCAGAGCTGCACGCTCCCTCCTCTGAAAGCACTCTGCTGCTGCTGCTGGGAATGGGAAACCCAGCTGTAAGGTCCCAGCTTACCATCCTCACCTTTAGGCTTGCTTTTCAGAGGTGGTATGATCACTGCTGGAGCTTCTGCATTGTGATTTTTAGGCTGATGTGTGTGCATCTGCACAAGGCATGCAAAGCCTCTCTCCGCATGACTCAAAGCATCAGGTGCTTGTAGTCTCCTGCTGACTGGAAGGTGTGTCCTGAGTTGCTCAGAAACTGTTTTGGGGCCATAATCCTATCATGTTGTCATCCATGGCCCACAGGCCTGCCAGCCTGTAATGAGAAACCCAGCCTCATTCATCCCCTGGATTGAGCCTGCATCCAAGCTCTGCTTGAGATCCAGGAGTTCTGTCCTGAGGTCCTGTTGTGATCTGCAGTGCCTCTTTAGCTACATTCAGGGATTTGTCTTGATATCTCTTGTGGAGGTAACATTCTTCCCAGTGTGCAGGGGTCTGATATGTTGCCATCTTTTCACTCCAGGGTGAAAATACACACACCCAGCAGATGCTCTGTGTGACTGTCAGGCTGCAGCTGCACAGATGTGCCACGGCTCAGCACAGTGCCAGTGGTGGTTGTTTCCAGGCTTGGCTCTGCTTGAGGATCCTTCAGAGTGAAAGGCATGAAATGCAAATGTAATATCTCGTTATTATTGAGGCAAACCCTAAGGCTTTGGCTTAGTTATTAATACAGCCCCTGATGGGCAGAGTTGCTTTATTATTGACATTGCTTTGAAATCATCACCAGGCTCCAGAAGTACAAGTGCTACTTGGAAAAGTGTGTGATGGTGACAGAGTAAAAACAAAAAATTACTTGGGAAAATACTTTCTATTTTCTCTACTCTTCCTGCTCTCTGTTCACTATGCCACACTGGCAGCAACTCAGTTCCTCTGTTATCCTGTAGCCACGTGTATCAGTAGAAGTCCTAGTGTTGGTGCAGGGGACAAAAATCTCTCTCTTGGGAAGAAGTAAGTCCTGAGATCTAATTCTAATGGATGCAGGGGTGGAGGAAGAAGTATTGGTGTTTCTGTTTGGAGTTCCTGTGCACAGGACATCCCTGGGAATCCTCCAGTGCTTCAGGTGGCACCCATGCTTTTTGTATTTTAAAGCTAGCCTGGGTGATGTCTTTGAGTCCTGGCACAGAATTCAGTGTGCCCAGCACCTCCACCTTATTGGAACTGGGTCATAAGGAGGAGGGTGAATCCTCTGTACCTGTGGTTAAGGAATTGCAGGAGTTTTTCCATCCTCAGGCTGCAGAAGTTAATGTGTTTAGTTGCAGCGCTCTCAGCTTCAAGCCCAGCTGCTGCCGTCCACCCAGGGGTGTGAGCATTACATCTGTAAGCAACAAGCCACTGGCCTACAGCAGGCAAAACCCAAGCCAACAGACAGACAGAAAGAGCCTGAGGGGCTGAATTTTAGAGCTATTAAATGATTAAATGCAGGGGGAAAAAAAAAACCCACGTTAATTTAACATCGCGGTTGTGATTTTACACACCCAAGAGCCTGGAAATTGAGAGCTCTGCTTCTCACACAGGGATCGTAACTTGGCACTGCACAGATTGTACAGTATGTAAAATTAGACCAGAGAAATAGTAAATATGCTGCAGGGACCAATACTGTCTTGGCAGAAGGAGGATGGACTGAGTAGGACCCAACAGGTCTTTTACGCCTCTGGCTTCCATAATTTTATGATAATAAAACTTAAAAATAAATAAATTTTTAAAAAATTCTAAAATACTGCACAGTGCCTGATGCTTATCCACAGCCCTGAGTGGGGCAAAGTGGGATCCAGGTTGTTATGTGAACAAATGGTGATCACTCCTGATGTACCCAGGCAGGGGGAGGCTGTTATTTGGGGGCAGGCACGTGGGCATTGGCAAACAGGGATGTGTGGGTGTATGATATGTGAACGGCCCTAGAAGGTAGGTTGTGGTCAGTGAGTTGCAAGGCACCCTGAATTCCCTACCCAGCTCTGCAGATACAGGGGTCTTCCTGCTGCTTTTGGACCACAGTGAGCTTTTCTTGTGTTTACAGCTGTGATTTGGGCGCCTAATTTCAGATCTTATTGATTTCTAGCTAAACAGCATTGAAAAGCCTGACTTAAGCACTTTTTTGTGGCCTAAAGTTATTTGTTCTGTCTGCATGAAAAAAGCAGGGCCAAAAAACAATCCTTTAATTAATCTGTGGTGCTAAGTCCAGTCACCTGGCAGCCAAGGGAGAGGGCTTAAGTGAGCTCAGCTTGGAGGGCATCAGTGGGATTTTTCTGCAACGTGCTGGTTCCCGTTTGTGCCATTCATCTGCCCCTTGTTCTTCAACAGCTTTGCCTCCATATCACACAACCCCACATGCTGTGGTGGCCACGGTGTCGATGCAGGGGGTTGGAGGAGTTGCTGCTTCACCAATGACTGCTCTCAGGACAAGTCATCTCAGATCGGTTTTGCAATGAAGCCAAGAGGGCAAGGTTCCCTCCAACCTTCCTTTTGCCTTCGGTTGAAAATGGTGTCATAACTTGGTCTGTCCTAGCAAGGAGAGCACTTGGAGTCCCAGAATACAGGCATTTTTGGACCAAAAGACATAGGTCAATCCAAGTGATGGTTCCTCCTGCTGGAAAACAGATCAACACATGAGGTCAGGTCCCCTCCCTGAGATCAAAATCTGCTGGGAAAAAAAAACTAAAGGCCAAGACATGGAGCTGTTGGAGTGAGTCCAGAGGAGGCTATGAAGATGATCTGAGGGCTGGAGCACCTCTCCTATGAAGACAGGCTGAAATAGTAAGGGTTGTTCAGCCTGGAGGAGAGGACGCTCCAGGGAGGCCTTAGAAAGCCTTTCAGTAATTGATGGGACTACAGGAAAGCTGGGCCACAGAGTGATAGGACAAGAGGGAACAGCTTTAAGCTGAAAGAGAGTAGATTTTTATTACATATTAGGAACAAATTCTTACAGGTTGCCCAGGGAAGTTGTGGCTGCCCCCACAGAGGTCCTTTTGACCCCCCAATAGACATCCCTGGGTGGGTTTGGGGGTAGCTGCAGAGGGAGGTGTGCTCAGCTGCAAAGCAGTGATGGGAGGTAAGGCATCTGAAAAGCTGGAGGAGGGCTCTTGAGGGGCTTTTACACCTTGTTGCCCCTATGGGAGGCTGTTTTGTGGTCACATTCAGGCCAAGAGAAGAGGCCCTCCTATCCTTGGAACTTGCCCTGAGTTGACCACATCAGAAGGGTAGGTACCTCCCTTACAATACCCTTAAGTAAACCCAGGTCTGCTTTCAGGCTATCATGGAGTCATTGAGTGCAAGTCCTTTAGCATCCATGTGTTATCTCTTAATTAAAGTTACTTGCTAATTGTTTTTTCTTGTCAAGAGAGCAAAGCTGCTGACTCCAGGGGTTTACCAAAGTATCACAAACAAATGCCGGCTCCTCCTGCTGCAATTCTTCAATAATGGACGATATTAACTTGGAGCAGCCCTTATCTTTGGCTACATTGATGCCACTCAATTCCGCCTGTTTCCTTACAAAGATGTATCTGGTTTTAAATCACTTGTGGAAGATCTGCTCTCTTAAACAAGAAATTCCTTCTCCTTGAAGGAAAGGTTTCTGCTGGCAACAAAAGCTGTGCAAAGACCAAGCAACATCAGAGGGAATAGATGTGATGAGATCAAGGATGAGGTGTGCTTCAAGGAAGCTGGTGTAGGGAAACCCCATCCAGTGCCAGAGGCTGTTTCACCTCCAGAAGGGGAGACCTCAGAGCTGTGAGGCTGCAGCTTGGGTATGGCTGGTGGTGCTCATGCCAGCCAGCAAGAGAAAGAAAGCAGCCACAGGGTTGTGCCACCAGTGTGTGAGACACAGACCCAACAGTCAGCAATGACCTCCATGCAGGAAGGATGACAGAGATGGCCAGGCCACCTCCTCCCAGGCACCAGCACATGAGACATTGCTGCAAGGAGAAGGGGTGGCCTTGGACAGAGCTGAGCAGAGGCACTGCTCCTGATGTGGTGGCCAGCCTAGGTGGGCATCACCATTCTCCTTCTCCCCTCCTGTGCTCTTCCCCCTCACTCTCCCCATACTTGGGGTCTCCCCACTCATCTCCTGTGGGCTTGTTAATTTTATTTACCACAGGAGTTTGCAGGGTGCAAGACCTCACTGGTTTATCTGCTTGGAAAGCTATCGGCACAGCCTCTGCACTGAGAAAATATTAAATGTATAATTCATTAATAGGTACACAGAGCACTAATTAGCCACTGAGATGATTATTCATGGCTAGTTGCTTAGCTCTGGAAGGGAGGTATTGAGGACAGTGTGGGTGATTTGAATGCCCCTTTGTTACGTGTTTAATTCTCTGTCCTGCTACAGAAGTGTCCCACGTCTTGCTGGGGAAGGGGAGGGAAGGGATATATCAGGATGTGTCACTTCTCACTGCCTCAGTTTCCCCATCTGCAAAAGGGGCTGTGCATCCTGCAGAGGAGCAGATTGCTTGTGTCTGCCCCTAGAAGTGCTCTGGTGCTTTCTGTCTGCCCTCACTCTGCTTACACCAGCAGCCAGCCTGCAGTGTGTTTGGGCAGAGGACTCCAGTGGAGCACTTGGCCCCCTCCTCCTGCAAATTGCTGTGACAGCAAGGACAGGTTTGGCCTCTGCAAGCATGTGCTGGGAGTTGGCTCACAACACATCCTGGCACAAAGAGCCCCTCTGGGGGGCTGTGGTGAGCACCGGTGCTGGGAATGAAAACTATCTCCTCTGCTTCCTCTGCTTGCTGTTCCAGAGACCCCTCAGGCATCTGGGCACAGATTCCAGGTCCATGGCACAGCTCCATGTGTGCTGCACAGGGCAGTGCTCACAGCACGCTTGCACTGGCAGCTGCCCGTGCTGGCAGGGTGGGAGCCTTCATGGGAACAGAAGGAGAGCAGACAGTGGAGAGGAAGGGTCCCAGGAGGAGTTTTGTCCCTTTCCAGCAGGGCCCACAGGTTTGCAGGTTGTCCCTGTGTTGCCACTCTTGCAGTCTTGATGTAAGTCAAGATGTATTAAGAAGGGAAAGGAAGATGATCTTTCTGTTGAGGAGCTCCATTTGAGCAGGCTGTGTTTGGGAAGCACCAAACATATTCCCATGGACCCTGCATCTCAGATGCTTCATCTCATCCTCCCTCCATGTGTCTCCACTGAAACACTGTCCCTTTGGTCCCCATTGTGTTGCACAGATCAAACCATCAGCTTGTCTCCTCTGGGAGAGCAGCAAAGCAGCTCACAGCTCTTTTCACCAAGCTGGCTCAAGTCTGAGAGCTGTGTGTGTCTGTCCCACCAGGGGCTCCTGTCTTCCCTGTAGGTAAAGCTGTAATTTCTGCCCTTGTTTGTCATCAGTATGGCTTCTCTCCAGCTCTGAGACTGTTGAAAGCCATGCTGTGCCTGGCTAGTGTGCTATGCTGCAGCAGACGATGTGGATCTTGGTGGGCATGGATGCTCAGAGGCATGCTGCTGGTTGGGGTGAAGGAGCACAGCCCCTCCATCAATGTCTGCTTCATCCTTGTGCTGTCACCCAACTCAAAAAGCATCTTACTTTGGAGAAGCAGGACGATGTAGGGAGAGGGCAGCATCTCTAGGTATCACTTCTAGTCAGTGACCTAGCCATTACTGATGGGAAGGGGTCTCTGGGAGGGGTCCAGTGTCCCACTCAGAAAAGGACTGTCCTCAACAGTAGACCAGATCAGCCATGGCTTTATCAACAAAACCCTGACAACCTCCAGGAAGAGAAATCTGCATCTCTGTGGATACCTGTCTGAGTGCTGCACCACCTTCCTGGAGAATAAATTTTCCTGTGTGTCCAACAACTTGAACCTCCTGATCTGCAGCCTCTGGCATTTGGCTCTCATTCTGCCTGTGCCACCAATCAATGTCCATCACAGGCACCACCTTGGTCACTGATCACATGTGTTACCAGTGATATGATGACCAGAAGGGTGGAAAAACCTCCCTCCAGTCCCTGCTCAAGGCTCTGGTTGGGCTCTGGTTGGGCTTGCCCATGTCCAGCCTGCAGAAAGTGGAGACTCCAAATGAATGCTCTGATCACCCTTGCCCATCCCCATCCTAAGTCAGAGCTGGTGCCCACAGCACAAGGCAGGGCTGTTCCAATGTTGGAGGAGATGGGAATGATCCACATCATGATGCCCCCTCCCTGAAGGATCTGTCGTGTGTTTACAGAGCAGCATGGTTGGGTGGGGGTCCTGTGCCTGACATGGGGCAGGAGGGACACGAGGATGTGGCTCGGCTGCAGTGAGAGCCTCTGCAAGCCCCTCTGGGAGAAACACCTCCTCTGAAGCTGTGCTTTGGGTTTTTCCTTTGTCAGGGGCCTTAAATCATTGCCTTGGAAAGAAGCATTGCTTTCAAAGACCTGTCTTCCAGGAATGGCTTCCTCAGCCCTTCTGAATGAGTGCCAGCATGTTTGCACTGTGTTTAAGGACAAATAGGAAATAATTCCCTTTTCCCTCTTCCCAGCTTAGATCTGCTGGCAACAGCTACAGACAAGCTCTCACACAGGAGCTTTCCCCAACTCTCATACCTAGGAACCCAGGGAACCAGAAGCCAGGCAAGGAAGGCAAATCTGTGGGATCATTGCTGCACTGGGCTGTTTTCTACACTAGGCTCATTGGTGTTGCAGCATCTCCATTGTGTCTGCTGATCAGATCACTAAGTGTAAAGCCAGAAGAGTCAACAGCTTGTTGGGAGCCAGCATGAAGGGGAAAAAGAAAATGTCTTTATCTTATGCAGTAGAAGAAATTAGAGGAGAAATGGAGTAAGGTGATGGGACTCTTACTTCAGCTCTGTATCTGTAGCAATCCATTCATCCATTTGCCTAGCCCTCTGTCCATCCATCTGTCCGACCATCCATCCATCTGTCCATCCACCCATCCATCCATTCATTTCCACAGCTATTTGAACAAGAAACCATCCACCCAACACCACTGCCATCCACTGGTCCTTCCATCTCTCCCTCCCTCTGCACCCACCTTTCAGTCCATCCCTCCATCCACATATGCAGCCAGACAGCCAGCTTTTTCTACATTTATCCCTTCATCTTCTTACACATCTCTGAACCCCCATATATGCCCACCTGACCATCCATCCACTTGTGCAGCCATCCATCCTTTCATTTTCATACACTTCCCTCCATCCCATCTGTGCCCACCCACACGGATGTCCATCTGTCTGTGAATGCATGCATTCATTCATCTGTCCATCTCCTGCCACACTTCTGCCTCTCTGCCTGTCTGTCTGGGCCTTGTTCCAGCTACCCCTCCTCACACAGATGCCTCAGTTTAAATGCTCTCTTTCTGCCTGTCAATATAAGCACTAAGCTTTTTCTGAGGCACCTGAAACACACTGTTCTAATCAGTGCAGTTTCACAAAGCTGGCTAGAGTTTGAGATGATCCCGAGGCATCTCGTCAGCATCTTACTACAATCCATTTCCATCTGATCTTAGCTGTCTCTTTCCTAGCAGGGTTAGCATCCCCGAAGGTTCTCTTTCCCTGTCAGAAGCAGGTGTCCTGACAGACCATCTGCAGGAGGACTCAGACCTACCAGGGATTCCTCCAGGACCAGCTTGACCCTGAGGTGCTCTCCTTTGCAGATGGGTTTGGGCTGTGGGCTTTTACACAAGGAGTGGCTGGATCATGCCCATCTGGTCCCACCTATCAACAGGACCTAGGAGGTGATGTCTGGAGAGGGAGTAAAGAGCAGGACAAGCAGGGGGAGACTTCTCCCTTCCCTCCCCACCATCAGCTGGCTGCAGCCTCATGGGGCTCACTAGTCAGCTCAGTGTTTTACCACCCTGGATAGTGCCTTCTGTTATGGGTTCATTTAATCACTATTTCCCCCCAGATGTTGACGTCCACAGTGTGTGATAGACATAGGTTTCTGTGATACAGTCAGGCTTTTTGAAACAAAACAAACAAACAAAAACAGCCCCCCCTTTTTGCTTGCTTTCATTTGCTGCCCCTTATTTTATTAAGGGAAAGACCAAGCTGTCCTTCTCTAACTGTCCTCTCCAGGTCACTCATCATTGCATAGGTGTCTCTCACATCTCCTGTCCATTGTCTCCTTTTACAGATAAAGGGATGGACTCTGTTCAGCCATCCTTATGTGAGGGCTGTTGCCATCCTTTGCTTTTCCCATTTCCTTTCTCTACTCTGTTTTCAGCTGAACTGAAACATAGCTCCTAATGGCATGGGGACAGATTTGTGCATAGTTTTTAGGGTACAGCACTTTTCTTTTTTTTTTTCCTCATCTTTTCTCTGAATAGATCCTAGCATTGGATTTAAGTTTTTGGTCACCACTGAGCTGGTATTCTCGGGGAAGTGAGTGTGATGATTCCAAGATACATTTCCATGGCTCATTTGGAGCCATGAGTAAATAGGGGCAGCGAGGCTGCATTTTCCCTCTGTGCATTCCTGTGCATTTATTGACCCAGTGTTACTGCCTGGTGGGTCTGTACCTTGATGTCCTCCAGCAATGCTTTTGCACCCAGCTGCACTTTGGCTGCCCTGACACCCTTAGCAGCACACTGTCTCCTCTCACTGCCTTCACCTCCTTTTCTCTGTGAGTTATGAGGGTGTTGGGCAGCTCTGATCCACCTCTCACCTCTGTTGAACTTCACTGGTGACGTCTTCTACTGCCACGCCTCAGGGCTTGTTCTCACCTTTGGTCTCCTGACCTTTAGCTGCTATAAATCCTCGCAAGGAGTTTTTTTGTGTGTCAGGGCTGCTTGGTTTCTTCGGGAGGCACCTCGTCAAATGTGTTTTTGAAACCCAGGGCTATTCTGAGAACTGCAGCCCCCGTCTCAGTGCACCAAGACTCGATGAAGTCTTGACGGAACCTCATCCTCCGCTCATCCACCTGTCCTGCTTCACCCCATGTCATGCCCACACTCACACACAAGTGCACTGCTTTATCCTTGCTGCATGCAGCTCAGAGCAGCCAGTGTAGCAACACAGGAAAGATTCAGTTGCTAAGGATCATTAATGACTGTCAGCTCAAGCCTCTGTCCAGAAACCTGAGAAAATTCAATTAGGCAGCTAGTACCCAATGAGCTGTATTGCCCCACTCACAAGATACTAAATCAAACAGCTTGGCAAGGCAACGTGTTATTATAGAGAGAGAAGAGAAGCCAGGCAGGGAGACAAAACAGCATAGAATGAACCAAGAAGCTGCCCCTTTCCTAAGCATGGCACAGTTGGGTTGCGATCATCCCACATGATTCTCAGGACAGCTTCCCACCTCCACTAGTAAAAAACTTGAGTTTCCTGGTTTCCTGGGTCTTGGGGCACTGTCATCTCTCTACTGGGAATTTCTGATGTGTGTGTTTGGTTTGTACCCTGCAACAAGCCACAGAGAAGTAAGAGTGGCAATGACTCACTGGTGTGAGTGCCTGTCTGTGCTGTGGGATATTGGTCTGGTACAGTCCTGACACATCTTCTCCAAGGTAAATGTTGATGGAAAACATCTTGTGAGATGAAGGTGGTCCATGAATCCTGATTCCCTGATGTTTTCCAGCTGATTAACTCAGATCTAAGGTTAAAATAAATCATTATCAGATCTAAGAGGAGAACATAAGTTTGCGTGGACACCAACCCACTGTCAGTTCATGCTCCAGTCCTTCCCTTGCTTCCTCTACAAGTGAACCAAGGCCACCCTGCCCATGGGGCTCTAAGCTCATCTGTTTTTCTCCTCTTCCTCCCCACAGACAGCCACATCCAGTATGAGCGGGTAGGTGCAGATGTGACCATGAAATGTGGCTCCATGGACTGGGATGCAGCTGTGACCTGGACGGCCAATGGTACTGACTTCGACGAGTCCCACCTGAATGGGTCCTACCTGATCCTGAAGAATGTCAACCTGACACAGAGTGGCCAGTACTCCTGCTACGAAGGCTCCTCCTGGCACCTGAAATACCAGACCTACCTGAGGGTTGGAAGTGAGTACCCTGGTGTGTGACACTGAGGGAGACAGCGGTGTGCTCTCTGTGCTCCTATACTGACCCCTCACAGACCTTTCCTGCCATGCCAGTCCCTGTGCTGCCTGTAGGTATTGTTGCCTGCTGCATCCCACCATACCAGCCCTCCACAGTGAATCTGGAATCAGGCTCTCCTGTCCCAAATATTTCATCAAAGCTCATAGATTAAATGTTTCCCTGGGAACAATTTGGGAGGGGATACTTCTCCATCCAGACTAGTGCCACCACCACCATCTCCACAGGCCAGAGGAGCAGCCAAAAGGTGGTGGCAGTTGCCATGTGTGTGCAGAGCCCCTTTGTGCAGCTGTGCTGGAGGAGAGCAGCACGTCCCCCAGGATTTTGGGTATCTACAGCACAAGATGCTCTGACTGACAGGTTTTGGGGAGGGAGATATGAGTTGTGCTGTACCTCACACGATGCTGAGAGCTGATAGCAGCGGTGTGGTGGATGGGTGGGCTGCTGTGTTTGTACTGCTGATAGCAGCTGTGTTTGGCAGCGTGGGTGCTGCAGCCAGCAGCAGTGAGTGTTTGGGCTGTGGGATGGTAACTGCTGTGGAGGATGCTGTGAGGCACCAGCTGTGAGCCCCACCAGTGTCGTGTAGGTGGACTTAATAGTACCAGGTTTGGAGGACATAGCAGAGCCTTTCTCTGCTCTTTCTCTCACTTTCCTCACCTTGTGTCAGAGACAGAGTGGCATTTCCATCCTAGACCATAGTGTAGCAGCAGAAGGTCCCAGGAGGACCAGACACAGCCTGTGTAAGCCTTGCAAATCCATCGGGAGTGGCTCACTGAACCTCTAGATCAGACTGAAGAATTCCAGGTTTCAGAGATGCTGCATGGTGTCCAGCTCATGGTTTAGGGTCTGTTGGCAGGGATCTTGGCACATGGGCCCAGGAGGAATTATAGAATCATTAAGGTTGGAAAGAACCTTTAAGATCATGTTCAACCATCAACCCAACACCATCATGCAATCTAAACCATGTCCTTAAGTGCTACTTTCATGTGTTTTTTTAACATCTCCAGGGACAGTGACTCCACCATCTCCCTAGGCAACCCATGTTTGACCACTCTTTCCATAAGCAGTTTTTCCTAATAACCAATCTAAACCTCCCCTGGTGCAACTTGAGTCCATCTTGTCTGCTTCTCACATTGCCTTAGGACAAGAGAAGAGAGGAACAATCAGAATAGGGCAGGGGGTACAGCAGCAGGTAGATGTCAGACAAAAAGGCAGAGGCAAATGAGTCAGGGTCCTCTCAGGGTGAGGAGGTGTTCACGGGTTGTTGGGAGGCAGGGACAGCAGGAGCTGAGTGCAGAGCAGGCAGTGGCAGGAGGAAGCTCCTCTACTTGGGCATGAGCTCACCAAGTCCATCTGGGGGGAGGTCACAGGCTGTGCCAGTGCATGGGGGTCTGTAGCCCAGATCTGAAGGAGAATAGGGAACCAGAGAGGGGTCTGCAGCCTCCTCTGCAGCTGTGGCATCTCAGTGACTTTGCAATGGCTCTTCCATCTGCTAAGCACCTCACTAATAGTAATCCCTGTCAATCCTCTCAGGGACCCGTGGGAATTTCCCAGAGTTAGAGCCCAAATCCTGCTGTTTCCTGTTACCACGTGTTCCCATTTGCTGGCAGCTCACAGACCTGCTGAGCACCAGGCAGATGAGGAACCTGGTCAAACACTGCAGGGGCCTCCAGCCCCAGGAGAGAGGGTGACAAGTAAATAAGCAAATGCACAATGTTGTTAATGCAATTAAGCATGCAAGGAACTAATCAGGTGAGACGCTTGTAGTGGTAATTAATTTAATTGCCTGGATTTTAATTTAATCTTTTCCTCAAGGTCTCTTTTCCCAGCACTTTCACCCTCTACCTGCACCACATCCCCCAACTTTCCTGCCTCTGTGGGGCATGAGTGATTCCCTGTATGTGCAGAAGTTGCTGCAGAGGAGCAGTTTTGGGACTATCCCAAGAGGGAATGGTGATGGATGTGGATGTGGACCTGAGGATGGTGGTGGAGGTGGAGATGAGAATGGGGGTGGAGATGGAGATAGGTGGCTCATGGAAGTTTGCAGCACAGCCTTGTGGTAGCATCCCTGCTACAGCTGAATGTGCTGGGAGCCCAAACCTGGGATTTGAGGGGTCTCAGACTCATTTCATTTCAATTGCATGGGAAGTTAAATGAAAACAGGCCTGTGCCTGTGCTTTCCCCTCTTATTGGGGCAACAAGAAAGATTACGGCAGCTGGAGAGAGAGGGGCTGGGGACTGTGTGCAAGAGAAGTTCTGGCATCTCATTAAATGAATGATGGTACCTGGAATGTGCTCCCCGCCCCCAGGTGAGGCAGGGGCACTCCCTGGGCAGAAAATGTTGCAGGAAGGATGTGGGGAGGGAGCAGAGAAGCAGCAAGAACCAGGAAAGGGTGTCAGTTAGCAAAGTGAGCTCCATCATGGGGGTCAGCGAACACAGGCAAAAAGGGAGACCTGCCAGGAGTCAAGCTGAGCAAGACCTTGCAGAGGAAATGAAAAGGGGGGGGTAGCCATATAAATACAGGCAAACGAGGAGAGAAGAGAGGAGCTGGCTCTGCAGCCTGATTTCAAGGGAGATTAAAGGTAAGCTTGGCAGAGCCCAGTCTGAGCAGCAGTGCTGAGAGCAAGGGCTGCACAGGCCAGGAGAGAAGAAGGATAAAACCTGGAAATAGTCCTCCACCGTGTAGGCACCTATAAAGGAAATGATGCACTGAAGGCTTGGGAAGCACCTCATCCCCAGGTGAGGACATCTCCTGTTCATTAGGAAGGCTCATTAGTGACTGAAGGATCATTGGTGGCACCCAGGGTTGCGGGGCAAAGCAATGTGTGAATGAAGGAAAAATCCCAATCTGGCAGCCTGACCCCACAGCACAGCAGGGCTGCAGGGTGTGCATGGAAGGGGGAGGGGTTAAAGACATGGAGACAAATGGAAAATGGGAGAAAAATGTAAGGGGGACTTGCCAGGGATATATCACACCAGATTAACCTGATAGGTCCCTTTGATAAGGGAACTGATTTTCTAAGCCCAGAAACGTGGTCGATGTAATCTGTCTTGACTTCAGTGAAGTATTTGCTATGATGCCACTTGGGAAATTATGAGTTAAACCAGAGAAAATGTGGATTAGTACGAGAGCTGGAACGTGGCTTAGGAAATGGCTAAAGGGGATCAGATTGTGCTGAAAGGGGAGCTGCTGGGTGGGATGGAGGAGCTTTGGCATTGGCCTACAGACCTTGGTGGTGTTTCCCATAATGTCTCTGGCCCAGAAGGAGCAGTGAGCTCTGGTGGGACCTTCCAGTGGCTGCAGAGGGACATCAGGGTTTCTGGAGTGGTGGTTTCATGCTGGAGGGGCCAGGATGCTGCATAAAGAAGCATAGTGGTGTCTCATCAATGCATGTCAGCATACAGGCAGAAGGACACTGGTAGCTCAGCTGGTTCTTGTGTTGGGGCACCTAGGTCCACATCACGGGTGACATACCCAGGAGTGTCACCCATGAGGGTGCACATGACTGGGGGTAACCAGGCTGTCTTGTCCCTTGCAGAGATGGGGACACCAGTTTGCCTTCAGTGGGAACAGTGTGCATTCTGGGATGGAGTCATCAGGGATGGAGAGCCCACCTAGGAGAGGAGGGAGAGCCCGCAGGCCTCCATATCCCTAATTCTCCCAGATCACACTCCTTTGGGTTATGAAGCATCCAAAGCACTAGCCACCCCAGGGGAAGGTAGTACTACTCCAGGGCAGCTTCTTCCAGGAGACTCTGAGCAGCACAGGTTTGGGGTGAAGCACAGGAGAGGAGGTAGGATGCTCTGTGTTTATCTCCAGTGGACCATCCACCCTGAAGCCTGGAGAGCAGCAGATGCCTGAGCGCAGCCAGAAGCAGCAGGCAATGGGGGCCAAGGCTTTTGCTGGCCAGGTATCCCTGGACTGAACCCAGCACTGAGCACCAGGAGGCAGAAGGCAGAAGGCTCTGGGTACCAGGAGCATGGTGCAGGGCTCCTGGCTGCCCCCGAGAGAGCCACAGCTCTGCATTTGGAAAAGCGTGGCCAGAGGGCCCAGGGATGGATATAACAAAGACGCTGGGAAATAATGCGCTCTTGAGGTTTGGCACACAGCTCCATACATTACAGAATGTTATAAAAATACTGCTAATGGGCCAGAGAGGAGTGGAAACGCGCGGCGGAAAGGCTGCCAGAAGCCAGAGAGCGCACATGGGAGCAGGGAGGCCTTGTGTGCAAAGAGGGGAGGGAGGGAGGCAGCCAGGGCGGGCATCTCTCCTTCTGCTCCCATCCCTCAGTCCCTTTCTAACCCGCTTATCTTCGTCCTGACCTGGCAGCTCTGCCCGTTTAGCACCTCTCCTTTCACCCCCCTTGCCTGCCCTCGGGGTTGGCTGACTGCTGCTGGCTGTGCTGCTGCACGCTGGGCTGGGATGTGGGCAAGGATGGGGTCTGCGTGGGAGAGAAAATGCAGCAAAATCCCCTCTAGCAGCAGGGACACAGGTCAGGGTGCAGGCAGCAGAGTTCCCCCCTGCATCGCGGTGGTGGCAAAGGGGCTCGTAGCCAGGTATAAACCCAAGCCCTGCCCCGAAGGCATCACTGCCTCCCAGGTGATGGGGGGGACAGACCCTGGCAGAGGGCATGTGGCTCTGGGCTGGAATCCTGCCTCTGTGTCTGTCACTGCAGCGGCTGGCGAGAGAAAGGGGAAAAAACATGCGGTTTGACAGAAAACTACATGGAAAAACAACCAAATTAACAGAAAAACAAACAAAGCAAAACCAGAGAGGAGGGGGGAAGGGGCAAAGCAACAGGAACCACATGTGAGCGGGGAGGCCGGGAGAGCCCAAGTGTGTTCTCTGGCCTGATTAGCAAACGATCAAACATGGGCCACTAATAAATAATCAGAGCCTCCCTTTTCTCTGCCTTAAAAGTCCCTTTCCTCCCAGCTGGGCTCCAGCTGCAACTGCAGGGTTGGACTTCAGTTTGCATCTTCTTTTTTGTTGCTTCTATGACTTTTTTTCACTCATCCAAAGTAAAAAAAAAAAATACAAAAAACAACCAAACCAAACCAAAAAAAAAAAAAAAAAAAAAAAGGAGATAGTAACAAGCTCTGCATGTGACATGTTCACCTCAGGCTTCCCAGGAGAGGGATGTAGCACTGGGGCAGGAATGTGCATCCCATGATGGACAAAGGCTAAGCATGGGAGGGTGGCAGTGCTGGCGACCTGTGGCTGCCTGCTTGGTTTTGAGGAAAAAAGTACAGGAGGACGCTGCTGACATTCCAGTCTGGGAAAACAAAAATTATGCTGGCTCCAACAGGCAGCAGTTGGGGATTCCTCTGCCTGGAAGCAGTGTGCAGCCAGTCAGGCCAGTGCTTCTGCTGGTGGTTCAGATGCTGATGGAGAAGCATGGTCTTGGGGTCAGTGTGTGCAGTTATTTCCCTGCTCGTGTCCAGTGAGCTGTGACGCAGGTCTTGGGTTTGTTTTGTTCTGTTTTGTTTTGTTTTGTTTGTGGGTTGTTTTTTTTTTAAAAAGCCCTTTTGATGGATTTTTCCCCTATGAACTTATCCAATCCCTTTCCGCAGCCATGTAAACTGAGGCTATTTCTAGACCAGCAAGTTAAACATGACTGTGACTGTTTCCTGGCACCAGGATCAGCTGGCAGGGAGCAGCACCCGCCCCTGTGATTCCTACCTCTCATCCTCCAAATGTCCTCCTGCCCCTCGGGGACAGCCCCATGCAAGGAGGGCTGCGCCACCGCACAAGGCTGTGCCCAGGCAATGCTTGGGACAGGAATACCTTAACTTGGACCAAACCTATAGCAGAGATGGAGCTAATAAATTAAAGCATTTGGTTGCTGTTGTTCCAGCATTGGAAGATGCCACCCAAAGCTTTATTGCTGTGGATTTGGTCGATGTCTTTCCCCATATACCTGCAGTCCTGGGGGCTGGGTAGGTGCAATGGTTCTCAGGGGGCTTCGTGGTCAAGCATCGCACCCCAGTTCTTGTAAGTTGTGGGAAGGGACAATTGCAAACAGGGTGAGCCAGGTTGCAGGAGTGCCTTGTTCATCAAAATTCAGCTTTGTTTCACGAGACATGCATGCTCCAATCACTGCCTTTCTGTGCTGAGCTATTTGTTCACGGCTGGGAAAACTCAACAGTCAAAGTTTGCTGCCTATGTCGAGATTTCAGGTCTTGGTGTGGCTGGGAGTGGGAAAGGCATGCTGGGTAACAGTATGCAAATTGACATCCCTGCTTTTTAAGGAGATGGCAAAAAAAAAAAAAAAAAAAACAAACCGAAAAAACCCAAACCAAAACAAAGCCACCCACCCAAAAACCCCCACCACGCTCCCAAATACAATTAGTCCTAATCAAATTAAGAGCTGAACTAGAAAAAACAAACATGTTTGCAGGCAGTGGGTGACCTTTCTGCCCCGACCAGTGGGATGCACGCTGATGTGCCCCTGTGGGAAGGGCTGAATGGAGCTTTGTCCTGTGCCTTGCACACATTTGCACACGCACACCCACCCATGCACACACCCGCACCCCACTGCATCCCTTCCTTCCCTCCCCTCGCTGGGCTGGGCAGCCTGCCCAGCTGCAGCATAGCAGACTGATGCTTCTTTGGCTCACAACGTAAAATATGATAATCTGGGGCAGCTGGTGTCAGAAACAATAAAAATATCCCCTCTTCCATCCTTGAGGCTCCCCCCTGCTTCACACGAGGAGCTGGGAGCAGCAGGGAGCACGTGGCAAGCAGAGTGGCACGTGGCATTAACTAGGTGCCACAGTGTGGGACAACACTGCTGATGGCTCTGCCCTGGACTTGCTGATGCTGCAGCCCATGGAACTCCTGCCCAAGAAAGAGGGTGCCTGTGAAGTGGCCCACGTGTGTGGGGTGCCATGTCCCATGGTGGCTCCGCACTGGTACCTGAAGGGATGTGACCCCATGCTTCATCCTACTGACTGATGCATCCATTCTGAGTTGATGCTGTCCAAAGCTCATAGCTTTGCTTGAGTCATGGCAAGAGAGACCATCATATGGCATGAGGGCACCAAGGAGCAGAGAAGGTGGTCACATCCTTGGCAGCCCACTCCCCAGGGAAGAGGTGGGGGAGTCCTGGGGTTGACAGTGACCAACAAAAGCCAAGAGATGGAGCATATATCAGAGAGTGAGAGTGCTCCCAGGTGCAAAGATCCCCTTAGCAAGCACCTGATATGGGTCCTGGGCTTTGGAGCCAGATGTGGAACAAGCCACAAAGTTCCCTGTGCATCCCTTCCTCCACTGAGGCTGGGGACAAGTTCATGGGATATGGCAAAGCAGCACCCTGGTACTGTCCCCCAACCCTTCCTAGCAGCTGTTGAGCTGGAGAAGAGGAAAACAAGCACTGGGGCTTGGCAGCTTGATTGGGAAACCCTCCCCATCTTTGCCTAGCAGGGATGCTTAGTGCTCACCGGTATCCCATGTCTCCGTCAGATGACAGCACAGCCTCCTCTCACTCTCCTGAGGTTTGTTTATCCTCTTTAACATGACAAAAAACAGCGCCCTAATTAAGGCAGCCCAAATCCAGTCTAAATTGCTTCCCACAACTCTTGCTTCTCACTGCTGGGAATTAGGAATGCCTGGGGCCGGCAGGACAAAGCTTCCTGGGCTGCAGGCTGGGACTATGGATGCAGAGGGATGAGGGGGTGGGAGTGGAGGGGTTCAGGGGGGAGTGGAGGGGACACGGGCTGGTGGGAGTGGTGTTCTGTTTGCACTGGCCTCTGAACCAGGAAGGTTTTTGTCTCGGCTGCTCCTTAGTGTCCCTTGTCAAAATATTTGGTGCAAGCTTCCTGCCACCCGCCCACGGTGTGTCCTTGGCTTTGAGGGCTTTGGAAGGGGAGGGATGGGGTGGGATGGGATGGGATGGGATGGGATGGGATGTGGCCACCTCCGGTCACCACATCTCTGGGGCTTGGAGCAAAGGTATCGATGCTCCACGTGTGGGTGCTGCTTTTGCCTCTCTACCCATGGCTCCACATGGCTGTGGCACTTAAAAAAGTAAAATTATTCTGGAAGAAGAAGCCACATCACTGTCACCAGCACAGGGCACAGCTGTCACCAGCCACAGGTTCTCATGTTTGCAGGGGCGCAGGCCAATTAGTCCCTCACAGGGTGAGAAGACCCCATGCTGGAGGTTCTCTACAGCCCCATCCCCACTGCCTGGAAAGAGAGGAGATGGCAAGTAGCAACGAATTCTTATCTTTTCTCAGCTCTCAATGCTTTTCCATCCCTATCCAAAATCACCAGTGGATCTAGGAATAACATCAGGGCCTGGGCAGGTGATAAGGTCCTGGCCAAGGTGTCATCAGGGTCAGGGCAGGATCCAGTGTACTTCAGCATGAAAGAAACTGTCATTAGCTGTGGTTTCCTAAGCTGGTGCATCTGCTGTAAATAATTTAGCAGAGTAAATGTGTGCTAACTGCAGGACAAGGTGAGGAGGAGAGGAGCAGGAGAGTCTCAGGTCTGAAAAGTAGGGAAGGGCACTGGGAATGAAGTGAGGTAATTTTCCTCCTGTTAGGAGGAACTGGCCAGTGTCTCTTCCCCAGAAAAGGAGTCAGAGGGTTCCCATGCCCGATGGATCACTTTCCTCCCCAGTCCGCTCCCGAGCTGTCAGCATCGGTACCAGAGGCAACTGCAGGACAATTTCCAGTTGCTCTTGCTCCAAGCACTCTAATGCTGTTTAAACAATTACGCAGTTGATAAATTTTGACAAGAAGAGATAGAAATAGCCTGGGAGAGCCACGCAGTAGAAATGCTTTAAACAGATGTCCCTTTTCTCCCCCTCCTCTGCTCCCTGGGGGTCTTTATCGCTTGCTGCCAACTAAACAAGACGTGTTGGATGGTGGGGAGAGGGAGCAAAATGCCCTATTAAAATGGTTTATGATACCATCCCTAGGGTGATGGCTGCTTGTTTTCTCTCCAGAATGGTCTTTCCTGCACCAATGGGAGCCATGCACAGCCTACTGAGCATGGATATAGCTATGGGCAGGCTGTTCAACCCTCTTACCACTGGCTCACCAGTGGTAAGCTGGCTACCATACTGGACAGACTGGGTTGATGGTGGTGCAGAGGAGGGATAGGGGCATGAGCTGTTTGCCAAAAACAGGTGAGCAATTACAATCTGCAGTGCCATCAGCATGGGGTAATTTGGTCTGGCTCTGGGGACGTGAAGAGACAGATCCCAGTGTTTAGAACCTCATGCAGGAGGGACCAGCAGTGGCTCCCACTGCTGCAGTTTCCCCAACTGAGAGATGCCCCAACAGAGCAGCCATGAAACCAGGACAGGAACAGAGTCAGTTCCACAGGAAAAGTTTGATTTTGCTATGTGGCTGAGATCAGGCATTTAAGAAGAGGAGATGGATGTGCTGTCCATCTGTAGGGGCCAGGAATGAGTCCATGGTGATTTCCATAGGGAAATCATGAGCCAAAGCTGAGATCTTGGTGTTGTAGTTTTTTGCTCACATTGGGCTGCCTTGTTCTGAGTGCTCCCAGCTCTGAATTGTTTCCTCACCAAAGCCTCATAGTGTGTGTGACTGTGCTGAGCACACCCCAGCTCAGTGCATGCTCCATGATGAGCAACCTTACATAATTTGGGTTGTCAGGTGTCAAAGGTGGATATGCCCTTTGACATATCCTCTCAGACAGGGGACTGACAAGTTACTTTCTGGATGCTGTGCAACCTGACCAAAGTCTGAGCCAGTCCCTGGGGACACAGGGGGTCACCCTGGGGACTCAACTCTGTGCAGGCTGGAGCTTTGAGACACGTTGTATGTATGATGAATGGGCTGGCACTCATTGTCTGTTGTTGGTTTTGGAGGTCGCATGGTGCTGTTCACTTTTTTTGGGAACAGCTGCCTTGCTGAATGCCTGTCTCTGATGGTGGGAAACACTGAGGGCTCCAAGAGAAGTGCCCAGAGCAGTCTGTGTTTCCTGCAGTGAGATAAGAGCGTAGATCATCTCACGCTTATCAAGCATTTGTCTAAGCATGGAGTGCAGGGTGCTGGGCAGAAAGGTTTCCATGCAGTTTGTCCATGTGGGTGCTGATACTATGGGGCACCACAATCTTCCTCTCCATCCCTCTGCATCACTGCCCACTTGCTGAAGCATCCCTACATTTAGCACAGTGTGGTTGCATGGCCCAGTGAGCAGTTCTGGTGCTTGGAAGGTGTGCAGTGGATCTGAATGTGCCTCTGCAATGAGTGGATCCTGGCACGGAGGCTCTCCAGCTTTTGTAGACACACCTATGGCTCCTGATTGCTTTCTTAATGCTCAGTCCTCCAGTGTTGGATTTGTCTCTGCTCACTGCCTTTGGTCTTCAGGGAGTATCCTTTCCATCCATGCTTGACTTCCCTGAGACACCAGGCAGGTACAGCTGTCCTCTAAAAATGTTCTTTGGCCTCATCTGCTTCTTTCCCCCTTCCCTCCACTGAAACCCAGGGACCTGGACTCCAGTGCCATGCTGGGGACACAGAACAGCCTCTGTCACTTCCCAGTCCCCTCCCTGCAAGCTTCCCACTCCAGCTCGGTGAAAAGCAGGAGGCTCAGAGCCTGTCACAGTTTAACACTGGCCCGGCAATTAAACCGAAACAGACGCTCTCTATTAATCTCTCTCTCCTTGATAAAGAAAGGAGAGAGAATAAGGGAGAGAGACTGATGGGTTGGAAACTAAACTACACAACTTTAATGAACAGTAATGATAAATAGGAAAAATTACTAAATATATACAAATATACAGGAAAATGGATACCACATTCCTCCCCCCTCTTCCCCAATAACTCTCACGTCACCACCGAGGCTGTAGGGCAGCCCTGGGAAAGTCCAGGCTGGACTCCTGGAGTCGGCAGCAGTTGGGAACCGGAGGCAGGAACACACAGATATGGGCTGGCATGGATCAGGAGCACAGGCAGATGAACAGACAGGATCCTTCCAGGATGCCAGGTGAAGGAAGGGAAGCAGGAAATCCGGAAAAGATCTGGCTCGGCCCTCGTGATGCCTCAAATTATACTGAGTATGACGTATATGGGATGGAATACTCTGTTTGGTCAATTCTGGCATCTATCTTGTCTGTTCCTCCCTAAAGGAGGGCTCTGGTGGGACCTCTGTATCCTCCTGGACGGTAAAATGTTTTCCTCAGAGCTGAGCAGTGTCCTTGGCTCTGCATACCAGTCTCTAGCAGTAACTATAAACATCAAGTGTTATCAATCCTAAAAGCACACACTGTCTGAGAAACTTAGCTAAAAGCAAAAGTACAAAACAGAAAATCACCTTTATCCTGGCCCAAACCAGGACAGAGCCTAAATGAAAAGAGACAAGTAGAAACTAAGGCACATGCTGGGGAACAATATTCAAAAGCCACATAACTGGGCTTAGAGACCAGACTGGTGGTTCAGTGTCCTCCTCACCTTACCTGGCTTCCCAACTGGGGTGTGCAGGGTTGTCACCAGCCTGCAGCCCACCCCAGGGGAGCAGCACACTCTGACCACACAGGACTGGGTGGCCTCTGCATCACACTGTGAAGCAGGGCAGCTCACAGCCAGCAGGCACAGAAGCATCACAGGCAGGACAATGCCACAGCCTCCACCATCTAGCCCTTCCTCCCATCCCTCCTCCACCTCCTCCTGCTGACTGGCCAAGCTATCCAGAGCTGGCTTAGCTGTCTGGAATGTGGGTTTACTCTGCTTCTCTTCTCCTCCCTGCAGCATCTACTGCAGGGTCAGCAGCTGGGGGACAGAGCTGTGAAACTTAGGGAGGGAGGAAGTTCCCATACCTAGAGCTTACCTACCACATCAGACATAAGTGGTGAAGTAAGTTCCAAAATGAGATCCCTGTACTTCTCCTCAAGAAGAGGGAGTTGCTGGCCCCAGGGCCACTCGTGCCATTCACATGAATGTAAAGTTGGTGGAAAATGCTGCTGGCTTGGGGACTGTATGAGAGCACCGGGCTTCTCCTTGATGTGAGTGCTGGTGGTGACAAGTGGCTTTGATAAAGTAGGCCTGCCTTGCTGGAGCCATGTAAGCACACCAACAATACTCCCATCACCCTCAGAGACTCAGGAGGGAAAACACCACTCGGGTTTTTATCCAGCAAGGAAGTGTTCATGGGTGTAGTTTTTGCCATAGCAGCACAGCTAGCAGTGGCATGGGGGAGCTGCTGCATCAGCCTGCAGAGGATGCTGAGGGTTTTGTTCAGAAGTGAAAAAGAGTAGTGGGCTTTTTCACAGGCATTAAAGGGCTCACAAAACTGCCGTGACACATAGTGCAGGAATCATTTTGCTGCATTCCCTTTCCTTGCTTCCCTGTCTCCAGGCAATTGGTGGATCAGAGGCAAACCTTGGTGATGATTCTCACTTGGGGAGAGCAGAGCAGCTGCCTAGTGCTGGTGATGGTGTGAGTTCTGTGCTGCCCTGCACCTCCAGGGCTCAATTATGATGAAAAAAAAAAAAACAAACCCTGAAACAAAATTGCAGAGAGCACAGATTATCCCTCCTGCAGGAGGGTGCCAGGATGGAGATGGCCCAAACTCTAAGTTTGTATTGGGACAAGCTGTCCAAAAAGACAGTTCTGGGGATTTCAGAGCTAAGCTTGAGCCAGCTCTATGGCATGCTGTGAATGTCTGATGAAGAGGCAATTTCACCTCTTTGCAGATTGGTCCCAGGATATCATGGGAGGAGTAATTTGAGAAGGACCTTGGAAAAACATGGAAAGTGCAAAAGGATGCAAAGGAGGTGGGGGGGGTGCTGTAAGGGGACAGATTTAAAATAGTCTGTTCAGTGACTTCAAAAGGAGCTGGAATGTTGCCCTGGCTCCTGTTGGTAATTACCTCAAAGAGGAGAAGATACTGGGTACTGAACCAGCAAGCAAAGACATAACCAGAGCCAATGACAGGAAGCAGAGCACAGACATGTTGAAATTAGAAATGAGGGTCATATTTTTAATAGAAAAAATGATTAAGCATTGGAACAAACTGCCAAAAGCAGCAGCAGCTCCTCTGCCACTTGTTATCTGCCGAGCAAGGCTGGCTGCCTCTCTAAATGATGATTCAGTCAAACAGGAGTTATTGGGCTCAGTAGAGGGGTAACAGAGGGATGTAATGGCCTGTGCAAGGCAGGAGGTCAGGTGAGATGAACTAATTTTCTCCTGTGGCCTTCAAGTCATTGAGTCAAGGAAGGGGCATATCCCTCCCTTGCAGACTGTTCCATTCACTGGATAAAATGTGACTCAGGTGCCTGGTGGTGCAGAGCAGACGTGCAGGGACAAATCTGCAGCACAGCAGGCTGTGGGGCACTCAGAGGATCCTGTGTGTCCCCAGATAGGAGGGGACTGACCCTTGCCCCTTGCATCTTCTGTGATACCTGGTGTTCGTACCTGGCCCGAAAGGCAGTGGGAGGGTGGGGTTTGTAAGAAATAAAATGAGGGAGGGGAGGAATGACAGAGTGGTCCTCACTGGGTCTACACTGAGCTAGGCCAAACCTGTGCAGGGATGCTGTGGGACAGTGATGGGATGGGGACAATGGTGGCTTTTCAGTGTCTCATCCAGCCATCCTCCCTCTCCAGTGCAGGGAGGTAAAGCAAGGTGCTGGGAGGCAGCTGTGAATGCTTACCCTGGAGCAAAGTGTGTGGGAAGGGGCTGGTGGGCAGCAGCACTGCAGAGTTGAGGAGGAACACAGCTCCTCACCTTGCTCTGTGCCAGTTCCCTCATGCCTCAGCGCTGGGTGCACCCTGCTCCTGGCCAAGAGAAGCCAAGGGGTGACACAGCACTGGAAGTGCCTGCAAGGCACGGGGAAAGCAAGAATGAAAAAAATGGCACAAAAGCAAAACGGACCAAAATTGAATGAGGTGGCTCAGGGCTGAAGAAAGAGAAGGGAGACAGGAAAGAGAGACATTACCCTGAAAGAGAAAGTGCCTGCCACCAGCCTCTGAAGGAGGAGATTGACAGGGGAGCCATCTGGAGATAATATGCCACAGAACAGTGGTGGGGAGCTCCCTGCAAACCTCTGCCTCCAGCCTGCAGACAGGAGCTTGGCACAGAGCACCAGAAGCACTTACCTCCCTTAATGGCCAGGCAGAAACACCCAGGCCACCCCATTAGGAGCCGCACCCCAACTCCCCAACTTTCCCCCGGCGAGCTGACACGAAGTGCCCCGCCAGCCCTGGTGAGGCCACGCCACGGGGCTGGAAACTCCTCCTCCAGCCCTTCTGACCCAGTGTAAGGCAGGCCCTGAGGGTGCAGAGGGACAGCACGCTGGTTTGGGGTGAGCCTGGGTTAGTTTGTCTCTTTTTGAAGATGTCGGATCCCTCCCTTGAGCAATGCATCACTCAGGGGATGTCATGCACCCTGCAGGTCGTGGTACCGTGTTCTCGTCTGAAGGTGCTAAGGTTGCACGGGGAGGGCTTCCCAGGAAGAATTTGTGGGCTGGGGTAGCATATGGACGATGGTGGGCTTCCAACTGAGCTGGAGATGGGGGGTTTCAGGCTGGTGTTGCTCATTGGCAAAGCAGCATTCAGTGCCCTGGGCTCTCCACCCTGCTTGCAGCAGGCATGGAGGAGCTGGTACATGGGGGGCAGCCTCGTAAATGGGACTCAGCCCCAAGTGCCCAGCTATTGCTGGGCAGGTTTTCCCCATGAAGGGAGCTAACCCTGTCTGCATGCCTGAGCTGCTGCCAGATGCAATCCAGGGTGCGTATCGGCAGGAGGAGCTGGCTCTCTTGTTGCTTGGAGGGTGCCAAGTCCCGTCCACCTACTGCTCCAGCAGCAGCACTCCCTGCTTTGCATGAAAGAGGCTCTTTGATTGCTGACATCTGTAGACAATCAGATAAGGATTAGAGTTATTCCTTTCGGCATAAATGGTATTTCTAATCTCATAATACCTTAATATTGTTCTCACCAGGATGTGGCCAGAGCTAATCCCTGCAAGTTTGTTCTGGCAAATTTTAGGGAAGCCTGAGAGATGCAGGAGGAAGGGTTGGTTGCCTTCCCTCTCTTCACCCCCTCTATGCCTCCAAGGCATGGAGCAGGTATGGAAGAGCCAGTGAAGCAGCAGTTCATCCTGCTTGCTGGAGGATGCTCATGCTGAGATGGAGGTGTCTGATGAGCCTTTTCTCTGCTGCTGCAGAGGTTCTGCCCTGATGAGTATTCCCACATGCATCCCTACCCTGTTTTTTTCTCTTGCCTGAGCAGCTCTGTGGCACTGGCAGCAGGCTTCAGCCTGTTTTTGCCATGTGGCTACTTTCTGGAAGCTAAGGCTGATCAGGCCTGAGGAGCAGCTTGGGGCCTCTGTGTGCTGGAGATGTGCAGTGAGGGCAGCATCCTACTGCTGTGGGGCTGCAAAAGCCAAGGTTCCCAGGCAGGTGCACATGGTAGGTGCTTTTTGAGAACCCTCGAACCAGGGTTGGACTAGATGATCTCCAGAGGTCCCTTCCAACCAGTTACATTCTGTGATTCTGTGACCCTGGGCTTCACTTGGCCCTAATTTTGCATCCTCCTCCACCTAAAGTGGGGACAACCACTTGGGTCGCTTCTTACCTCCTGTCCTGATGTTGGTGGATAGTGATGTGCTTCTCACCACAGCCTTCCCTCCTGGCCACCTTGCAGGTGAGCAGAAAGTTAGAGAATTAAATGCTGGGGTTCAAGATGTTGCTCGTTTTTTGGTTTTTTTTTTTAATATGATGAAGTTTTAATGCAAATGAATGCAGAGGCCTCCAAAAGGAAAAAGCAATGGATGCTCAACCTCCCATTTAAAAACACCAGAAAGAAAAAAAAAAAAAAACAACCTCCTGTTGTTGTCCCATTTCCATTGGGAGCAAACAAGCTGCAAAACCTCCATAAATGTGTGAAACCCTTTGGCATAGCCAGATCCTTGGTGTTCACAGGGGCAAGGTGTGGAGAGGATGGCTTGCTCCTTCCCTGTTTGGGTGACTCCTTAGCTGCAAAGAGACACCGACTGTGGGTGTGCTGGGGAGGGGATGGGTCAGGTAGGTGGGTAAGCAAAGTCCCTGGGCATCCTGGGACTGGCATGAGTGCAGTGCTGCCAGGACAGAGCAGGGGTTTTCCAAGCTCTGAGGCACGAGTTGGGAGTTGGAGAGGGATAGATGTGACCACTGGCACTGGAACCAGGTGCTGCTGCACCTTGCTATTCTTTAATGGTGCTTTCCACCTTTCTGGGATCTTTCTCCCTGCAGGATTGCCACCATTCTGCCCCAAATTTGGCCTTACCCTATGCCAAATTCTTGGCAGAGAGGCCCTGAATGTATGTTGACTTCCCAGCCTGGCCTGGAGGAAAGCTTCAGCACCAAGCTTCCCCAGCATACTGAAAGATGCCTTAGAGCATCTTATATGTGGTGGGAGTGCAGCAGCAGCACCTCCTGGCCTCTGTTGACCTCCAGAAGTGAATTGCATCTGTCTTATCTCCATCCCTGCATAGAATCCAGTCTCTGTCTCTTAAAGCTTTTTCACACCAGCCCTTTTTTCTCCTCGGGGCTGGGATAACATCTCTGTACACAGCCGAAGGCCCTTCTGGCTCCACAGTAATCACCCAGAGCTGCAGCAGGAAAAGCAGATAATTAAATTCAGGCCCTCAACTTCTCCCCCAGCAAGCAGATGTAGTGAGATGGCAGTCCTGCAGAGACTTTCCTTGGGGCAAGGGGCTGAAATTTCAGTCTTGATCTTCCCTGTAGCAACTGCCAGTACGTGGCTATTGAGCCAGGGACCTGCTCCCCCCCATCCGACCATGCCTTGCTGGCTTATCATTTCCAATCCTAACAGAAACAAAACTGCTGCTGCTTAATGCTTCATTACAGGCTGTTATGTGTCTCCTGCACTGCCCAAGAGAGCAGCAAGGAGGGTTCTGACTCTATTTAATAACTGTTTCATGGTTCCTAATTGACAGATAAAAATGCTACTAACTTGGTTTCATCGAACATAATCCATGGGCAGGAGCGTGTGCCCTTCTGGAGCCTGGGCAGCAGCACGAGTTTTGATCCATTATTTTCACATGGGAAATCCATAACATGCTGATCTGCCATTGCAGTGATGTGTGTTTATGGCTCACTTTATCCTCTGTTGGTTTTGGCTTTTACAACCCTGGGGGGGGGATTTGGGAAGAGCATATCTGGGGCAGAGGTAGAAGGTGAGATGGTGGCTGGTACATTTTTTCAGGAGGCTGTTCCCACAAGGGCATGCAGCATCCCCAGATGATCCCCTTTGCAGCACATCCCCATGGGGCTCCATCTCTGCTGCCTTGAGTGCCAGGCCTCACAATTGCAGGTCCCCAGCCTCGTGACTGTCACGCTGTGGCTGTCTGGCTGAGCCACAATTGTACCCAGGAAAAATCCACCAAGCCTTTTAGCACTTGGCAGGAAACAGCTCACACTTGCTCAGGTGGAACAGGGTTGGTTTTCTTCTTGTAAATCAGATGTCAGGAAACCAAGGTGTGTGTCTGTGCACTGCTTGGTAAGAAGGAGCACATCGTGCCTGGGGGTTTCCCCTGCTCCTTTTTCCTGCTGCAGGTAACCAGACTTCTTCCATGCTCAGCACTGAGAAATGCCAGACCAAGCAATGTCTGCTCTTGGGATGCACAAGCAATTCCATGGCCTAAAATGGAGGGGCAGAATGTGCAAATAGGAATGAAGAGTGTTGCAGGGGTGGGATTCAGAAGCCACATACTGGACCTGAAACCTGCTATTCAATGCAGATACCTGGAGATTTACTTTATCAGTTCTCACCTGGGACATGCATTTGAAAGAAGTCTTTGGAAATAAGATTTTTCAGGGCTTTATCTGCCCATCACTGTAACTGGAAACTTAAAAACCAGCTGGGAATCTCTCGGGTGTTGTTGACCAACAGGGGAGTTGAATTACACCCAAGGCAGAAGTGTCAGCATGGCTTAGACAGAGGTGGAGATGCAAAGGAAAAGAAGTGTTGAGAGCTCATAGCTCTGTGCAGAGCAAAGCAAATCTGACCCATTGCTGAAGGCATCCTGGGAAGATCAGAGGATATAAGTAGTGAGCACTTCAGGGGTAACATGGAAGATGTTGATTTAACTAAAAATCACCATAATGAAAGCTCTAACAGGATCCTGTGAGTCACTTGGAGGGGGGAGGCAGCGGGCCTCCATTGCTGTCTGAAACTCTCCAGCAAATACAATGCTGGAGAGAGACACTGCTCATACTCCTTAGTGGTCAGGGACAGGGGCACAGGGGGTGCACCAGGGATGCCTGACGAGCATCACTGCAGAGAGGTCAGAGGTTCAGCCTGCCATGACCCTCAAGGGTGAGCTGGACATTAGCAGCACTGCTAGGAGCCACAGTGGCAGGAGATGGATATCCATGATCTCAGACAGTCCAGGGGCCGGATGGAGATTAGATTCCCATGGTGTGAGTCAGCTGCATTCCTTCCACAGGGTCAGCAAACTCCTCCAGGCTTCAGTGGCCTCAGCTGTCTCCATCCTCAACACTTGCAGTGATTAACTGCACTGAGGATGCTCGGTGTGAGTGGACAAAGCAAAGTCTAAGGCTCTCCAGCCACTCTGGACAGCTTCAGCTGGTCATCTGTGGGAAGGGAGAGCAATCTTTTGGCCATAGCATGAGCACCTTTTTCAGTGGGGTAAAGTTTCAGTGATAAAATGCCGTCAGAAATCTCTACAGACAGTTAATCCATCGCTATGGATTTGCTATTAGTGGATCCGGCAGGCCCGTGCAGTTCCCTGTCTCCGGCTGTAACTCTGGTGCCGTGGTACAGCCACCTGCAACACCAACTGCTCCCGTCACGTTATGGTGTTGTGCCATGCCATCAGCAAATGGAGACATGATGCAAGATAATAGCCAAGCTCAAAAAACGAGTCTCAGTATGTAACAGAAGGGTTTCTCCACTCGAGGGATTTTTCTGCTTGTAGTTTTTGGTTTGTGCGTTTCTCTAAATGAGATTTTCCTCCCTATCATTGCCCTTCCATGTGAAACAGGTGTTCTGCAGAGGAAACCTCCCATGCCCTTCATCTTTCACACTAAATGTGATGGGCAGACCGTCTGCAGGACCTGCAGCACAGTCAGCATTGGAGATACCAAAGTAGTTTCTCATTACAAGGCCTCTGGCACTGAGTGCCCTCCTGCTCAAGGGAATTTAAACCACCTTTTGTAGCTCCCTCATTGAGGACACGGCTTCCCTGGGGCCAGACAGCAGTCTGGTACTTGTGTCCAGCAACGTGTGTCATATGCTAGGCTCAAGCCAGTGCACCCGTGCATTACAGTGAGGGAATGGAGACAGCAGTTCATCCTGCATCCTTCTCACTGGGTTAACTCTGGAGAGTTACAGACCTGGTTGGCATCTCTGAGGACCAGAGAAGGTGCGAAAACCCACCTGCTTAATATAGCTGCAAATTTTGACACAGCTGGGAGTGGGAACATTCTGGGATCTGTGGCCAGCATGTTGTGGAGGTTTTCTGTGGCATCCCAGCCTCTGCTTGCACTCAGGCTCAGCACAGTTATTTATGTTTAAAATCCTCAGATGCGTGAGAGTTCTTTTTTTCAAATCTTCATGAGACCTTCTTGCAGACGTGGAGTTCCCTGTGCAGTGCTGCCAATGCTTCACAGCCTTCCAGCAGTGCCCCAGTGCTCTGCACCCTTCGCAGGGTGCACAAATTTAACATGGGAAATGTCAAATGGGGCACAACACTAACAAAGATGCTGCACAAGCAGACAAAATCCATCTGTCTGGGGCTGCACAAGGCCTGCTATCAGTGAGTCTCAGACAGCTGTACCATGAGCCTGGGATCAGGCAGCATCCATAGCAGAGTGGGATATTTTCAGCTCTCTGGCAGGCCAGTTTGCAGTGCTGGGATACTCCACAGCCACAACATTAGGGCTCAGATTTCTGCTAACCCACCTCATTGCTTCTCTTAATCTCCTAGAAAAAAAACCCCAAAAACTAAAAACCAACAATAACAAAAATTAAAAGGAACAAATTTTAAAACAACAAACAAACAAAAACCACAGCAAAAAAACTAAACCAAACCAAAATAACATTGGCTCCTATGACCAGCTTCTTGCCTGAAATTAAGTGACTAACTCCTAACCACTGGTGATCCCAGAGAGAGGGTAACAGAGAATAAAACTGCAGCTGTAGAGCTGTGACTGAACCAGCAGCCTGGTCCCCAAACACTGTGAGGTGACTGACTCCAGTCCTCATGGCATGGGCAGAGATAAATGTGTGCATCCTATGAGATACCCCTCTGATGTGGGATGTGAGGGAGATGGGGACTGCTGCCGTGACTTGCCCTGCTGCATGGCCACTGTCAGAGCACTGCCCTGAATGGGTTCCCCTTTGAAGGGCAGCAGATCTGCTAAGGAAGCATCCAGCCTCAATTTAAATGCTTTCAATGGCAGGGAATCCACTGCAGCCTTTGCCATGCTCTCTCAGGGTTTAATAATCCATGTGTCAAGAATGCTCACCTGCTTTCTTGATTAAATCAGTGTGGCTCTGGTTGTGTCTGCCTGGGTTCACACTGGCAGGGGAAGGATGGGGATGGTTGAGTCAAGAGCCACAGCCACCATGGCTTTGCACATTGTGCCCATCCTGAGTGACAAGGGCATTTTAGAGGCATCATGTTTGCAAAGTGAATGTGTTTTCTAACACATCGGCTGCACTCCCTGCACAGCCTTGAAAACCCTATGAACAGTCATGTATCCCATTTAGTAGGAAGATTTGAATGCCAGCTGGTGGTTTGCTCTCCTTATTTGCCTTTCTGTCCCCCTTGAACACAGTAGGACCAGAGGGAGCCTTTTTGGACCAGCCACATCCCTTACAGGTGTTTAAAGGCAGACAAAGGCAATCAGCCCTTTCAAGAGGTGAATCCATGCAGCTCTCCATGGCCTTCCAGCAAAGCCTCACTCCCTGGGCTTGGTTCCCATCAGGTTTTGCTGATCCCACTGCCATCCCTCCTGACTCTGGTCTAGGGGAGGGCAGGGTCTGCCCCACATGCCTCCATTACTAGGGGAAGGCAGGTAGAGGAGGTAAACAAGCACTAGCTTGTGTTTTCTTGAGCAGAACCAGGTTCTGGGCCAAAGCAGTGGCATTTTGTTAACAGCCACATGGGGAAAGGTCTCTGCAGCCACAGGCAGCCCTGGGCAGGTCCCAGTGATTGCCCAGGCATGACCCCTATAGGGACACCATTAGCATCCCCCCCTGTATAGCACTGGTATGGAAGTGTATGCCTCTGGATTATGAACAGTGCAGGGTTTCTAATGGCTTTGTTATCCCAATAGCCACCTGGAAACTGCTCCAGCACTGGCTTGGCCCCACGCATTAATGCACAGGAGCTGAGCCTATGACTCTCTAAATCCTGCTGTGTTTCATGCCTTGAGAGTCATCCTGCACCTTGGGAGGGTTTTGGCTGTGCTGGAGCCAACATCCCCACTTGGGTATAAACCCCAAGCAATTCAGGCAGAGCCTTCCTCCCATCTACAGCTCTGTGGGATTTCAGGTGTGTTTTCTTACTGGGATCTATTGGTAGATTTACTTTTAATAGCACATAGGTGATGTGCAGTGGGATAGACCACTCTGGCCCCACATTATAAATCTCAGGAAAAAAAAATAAATTAAGAAATGGCACAGAGCCAGGAGGGTGGGGGGTGAAAAAAAACAGAAGGAAGAGACCATTTTCCCAGACCCAAAGCAGGCAGGGGTGGGGAACAGGAAAAGTACAGTCGTAGAACTCACTGGAGCAGAGTGTGCAGTTGTTTATACTGGAAATGAGTTTCTGTTTATTGCAAGCTATGGTGGGGAGACCACAAAGTGAACGTAAAACAAAATGGGAAGGGTGTGGGGAAAGCCAGGGGAGGGGGAGTGGGTGCCTTTGACAAACTCCAGAAGTCATGTCCAGTAATAAATCAAGCCTTGAATACAGGACCCAGAACATCTGCTTGGGCTGCAGGGAAGCAGGCGGGTGAGGAGGGCTCTCCCAGCACTACCTGGGGCTGGGTCAGGGTCCGTGAGCTTGGACAGCTCAGCCACCCATGGGTGCTGGGCATGATGGTGCTCACATGCAGGCAGAGGTGGACTGAGCACCTTGGTTCTCTGGGACACGTGGGGAGATGCATGCAGGGCTGAGAGATTTAGAAGACGTCCCCAGTCTGCATCTCCACCCTTCACTGATCATCCCTTGTCTGCTTCACACTCCCATGGCCCTGGCTGAAAGGTGGCACAGGATGCTTTTATCCCATTTATAATTTCTGCCAAGATCTGCAACAAGTGCCACATAGGACAGCAACTCTTGCAACATGTCAGAGCCAGGGCATGACATAGGTGCCACCAGGCAGGGAGGTCACCTGCCCTCTCCCGGGGCAGCAGGAATTATTGTGTTAATGGGTCTGTTGGTGAAATCAGGGACAAATCTCCTGATAACCCTGAAGGGGCCAGCATCTCATCCATTCTTCATACAGGCTTTGAATGTATTAAGTGTTAAGAATTTTGGTTTGACATCTGAATCCATCTGCATTGTTTTGAGAAGCCCTTGCAGATTATTGCTCCAGACTAACCTTTCATATCTAATCTATTGCTGTGGGCTTAGTGCATCAGAAGGGGTGATGGGCGTTTGTTTTGCACATTTAAGCATCCCCCTCCTCTTCTTCCTTTTTTTTTCCCTTTCCTCAGAAAATGTATCCTATTAACCGCTGCAGATGACACAACATGTGCCAATACATTTGTAACCCATTTGGCTCACAGTGAGGGCTGCACTGCAGCTACAGACTTCCCCAAGGGTCCAAGTAAAGTATTGGGATGGGAAGGAGAAACAAAGACTGCGCATCTGCTCTCCATGTCCTTGCCCATTTTTTGTCTTTTTGGCCCATATAAGTGCAGAAACCAGGAGAGACAGCCACCAAGATGTGTGTCTGTCTTCTGACCTCAGTCAGAAGTCATTTGTGTATCATTATCCCAAGCTGTGGCTGAGCTGCTCTGCCGTAAAGCCATGGGTGCATTTAAGGGAACCACTCTCCAAAAACGCCTGTGAAAAACTTCCTGGGCATGAGTCAGGTACCAAGCTGTGCCTCCAGCATCTCCCTTTTGCAGACAAATCCCACATCTTCCTGTGCTTAATCATGAGCAAGTTCAGCCCCATCTCACTTCTGGAAAGGTCAGAAAGTTTGGCAGCATCATGGCACTTGAGCGTCAGCACACTGAAACATCTGTGTGTGTCTAGGGGAAACACTTCTGTGTTGCTGGAGGCATTTGCAGTGCACGTAGCAGAACTGTGCTCCTGGTCTCTGAAAGGGCAGTGGGGTTCATGTGAACCAGGCCCCTGCAGTATTCTTCTGCTGCTGGCACAGTCTGGACCATGGAGCTTGCTCTTCTCCTGCAGTTTTGTGCACACTACTTCAGAGAGGATGAAAAAATCTTTCAGTGACTCTAATAATGTTTCTCTCCAAAGCTGTAGAATATTTCCCCCTTTTCTCCTGAAATCATGCTTCAGATCTGCTGAAATCCTATCAAATACCCCCTGAACTACCCTGGAGCCCTTGTGATGATTTATTGAGAGTCCAGGACTTCTTCACCATAGAGGTGGTGAGAAAGGGGAAGAAAGAGCAGCCCAGGGCTTGCCTACCGAACTCCTAGAACTGGCACTGAGCCTCTTGCAGAGACCACAACCCAGCCAGGAATAAGGCCATTGATGGGTTATCTGGATACTGTGCCCTCTTCTTCCCTCTGACTCAAGTGTTTTGAGAGGCTCCTTCTTTGCTGGGCAGTGTATCTGCATGCACAGTGCAGTGCCTTCCCCGAAAATGCAGCAATCATCTGTGCCCAGTGACTGTCCTGGCATCATGCTATCCTCTCCCTGCCCAAAAGAGATTTGGGGAGCACTGGGGGACAGCTCAGTCCCTAGCTCTGGTGCTTGGCATTTGCCAGAGGGTTGCCTTCCCAAGGGGAGCTCTGTGCTGGAGGTTCCCACCAGTCCTATCAGGAAATAATTAAAATACATAACAGTATTTTCTATAAGAATAGCTGCTTGTTATTTGTGCTTTGTTGGAAGGAAATCAGAGGATGTGTGAGAAGCTGCTGTGCTTCATGAGGTGGGACAGGATGTGCTGAGCATCCAGGTTATTGGTGCCTAGGCAGGGCAAGCAATGATACTGCTCTTGACACTGATCTGGTGCTGATGCACTCAGGAAAATTGTGTTCACTTCTTTGGGTTTTGTTATTAAAAGGCCACTGAGAAATTACAGAGAGCCCAGAGGAAAATTGATTAAAGGATCAGAAGATAGTGTATGACCTAAAGGGGAGATTAAGGGAATTTAGTGAGGTGCTCACTGCAGAGTGGAGATGGGGGGGGGGGGAAACAAGGAGGGCAGAAAATGAAAATAACTTTGCAAACATTTTACAGGTGATAATTAGAGGGGTGCAAATGGCCACTTTGAGAAGGTTTGTGCTTCACAGTTCATTCAGCAAATTGTGAGTTCTCACATGGGTGGGAAGGGGCACCCTGAGCTGCTCAAACTATATGATCTCCCCAGGCCCTGGACTTGAGGAGCATCCCACAGGGTTTGCTCACTGCCACCTGTGGGGACTTAAGCATTGAGCCAGGGGTTGAGGAAGATGAATGTTATTTTCATAAAGCAAAGAGGGTTTTTTAAGCTCCATTTCTTTACAGATGGGCTGAATAATGGGACCTCCCATGAAGTCGGCTGAGTTAAAGATGCAGCTATTACTTCCAACTCTGGAGTTGTGTAACTTACATCCCAAGGACATCATTGCCCTAAAATTAGAATGAGGCCGGGGCCCAATTCAAGCCTGAGGATAAGAAAAAGACACCCATAAAGAGAACAGTGGTGTCAGTCAGGGGTGTTAGATGAGCTGGTATCTCATCCCACCCTTCCAGAAGTGCCATAGTCTTCTGGGTTTTACCTTCTTAAAGCACACTCTTTGGGTGAGCTGCAGAGACTCGTGCTCTGAAGTTGGGCCCCTTCCTGCCTACACCCTATGGGACCAGCAGCACAGGGGAGGATTTAGACTTCAGCTGAGGTCTCTCTTGCTGTTAGAATCACAGAATCAATGTAAGGGGTTGGAAGTGACCTCCAAAGATTGAGTCCAACCCTCCTGCCAGAGCAGGCTCACTTAATGTAGGTAACACAGGAACACATACAGGCAGGTTTTCAATGTCTTCAGAGAAGGAGACTCCAGAACCTCACTGGGGAGCCTGTTCCAGTGCTCTGTCACCCTCACAGTGAAAAAGCTTTTCCTTTTATTTACACAGAGCTTCCCGTGCTCCAGCTTGCACTCATTACCCCTTGTCCTGTCATTGGACATCATTGAGAAGAGCCTGGCTCACTTCCCTAATGGGTATTTTCTCATAGCCAGAGAGCTGGCAGCTAAGGACTGGAGAGGAGACCTCATTTTCTGGGACAAATTGAACATCTTCCCTCATGCATGTCATTAGTGAGCTATCATTATCCCTAGGCATCCTGAAGAGCACCAGCAACCAAAGCCACTGCCGAGGGTGTCTGTCTCATCCCCATCTCCAACAGAGTCAGTGATTTTCCAAGATATATTATGCAGAAGCATGTGTGGGATGGGCCAGGTGGCTTTACTAGAGATGATGAGGAGCTTGGCCTCTGAGCAGGAACTCACATGGATTCAGGGTAGGAACAGCAGAGAAATAAGCTCTATGAGGCTCCTTCTGGTCCTGTGTCAGTTCTCTACAACCAACTCTGGCATCTCTCAGGGGACCTCACACAATTTTCACAAAGTGCCTGCAACTGGTTTCCCTACAGGACTGTGCCAGTGGCATAAAGCTGGGCAAAGCCACCAGCACTGCAGTGGCCAGAGCTCTCATACATGAAGGGCTGCATGGTCCCTGGGACTGAGGGGCAGGCACAGGCTGCAGATCAGCCCCACAGGGCTCTCCAGGAGAGCAGCAGTGCAGGGCAGAAGGGCAGAAGATGGTGTGGATTGGTTACCAGGGTATGTTGACTCTGCCTGAGCAAACCTGCATACAATCTGGATGGCCAAGCACTTGAGAATGAGCAGGGGGTTCTGGTGCCTGTTCAAGACACCCTTTGGGCAGGAGGTGTTGGGGGGTACCTGCACACTTTCAGATCCCCTGTTCTGAAATCTGAATCCCAGGTGGAGCAGCCACTTGTATGCTGGGCACTGTGGGCTCTGCCTTGTAACGGGATGGGAGCACAGCCTGCAGCATTTCCTCTACTAAACCATGGGGGTAAAGAGTAGACAGTGGTTTTTCCTAAGTGTTGAAGGAAAGGAGCTTTTCCTGCAAAAGCCAGCACCAGTGGAAGAAGAAAGTGAATGGGAGGTATGTCTGGTTAGTAACAGAATCACAGCATCACAGAATGTTAAATGTTAGAAGGGACCTCTGGAGATCACCTGGTCCAGCCCCTCTGCCAGAACAGGTTCACCTAGAGCAGGCTGCACAGGATCACATCCAGGCTGGTTTGGAATGTCTCCAGAGACAGAGACTCCACCACCTCTCTGACCAGCCTGTCCCAGTGCCCTGCTACATCACAGTAAAGATGTTCTTCTTTAGCTTTCAGTTGAACCTCCTTGTTCCGATTATGATGAGTGATCCTTCTCCTGTCACTGGACACAACTGAAAAGAGTCTGGTCCCATCCTCCTGACAGCCTCTCTATAGATATTTATATGCATTGGTGAGATTCTCCCTCAGTCTCCTCTTCTCCTGGATGAACAGACCCAACCTCCCTCAGCCTTTCCTCAGGTGTCAGATACTCCATCCCCTAATCATCTTAGTGGCTCTGTGCTAGACTCTTTCCAGTAGTTCCTTGTCCTTCGTGAGCTGGGGAGCACAGAATTGGATGCAGTGTTCTGGAGGTGGCCTCAGCAAGGCAGAGTAGATGGGGAGGACAGCCTCTCTTAAACCGCTTGCCACAATCTTCTTGATGCAGCCCAGGGAGCCATTCTTGGCCAGAAGGGCACATCACTGGCTTATGGTCAGCCAGTTGTCCACCAGGTCCTTTCTGTCAGAGATGCTTCCTAGCAGCTCAGCCCCTAACCTGTACCAGTGCATGGGGTTGTTCCTCACTAGGTGCAGTACCCTACACTTGCCCTTGTTGTACCTCATGGGGTTTCTCTCTGCCTAATTTTCCAACCTCTCCAGGTCAAACCACTCCTATCACCTCCTCCTCCTGCCAAAGAAGGAGAAGTCCAAAAATACCCCTTTCTGTACTCCAGAGAGCCAGAAATCACTTACTTCTCCCTCTCCATTCCCCATAGGGCAAGGGACCCCTGTGTCTCAAGTGACCCATCATAAGGGTAGCATGGATAGCAGTGAGGAGAGGAGCAGAACAGTGCGGGGGATGTATCCAGCCTGGATACAAGGCATTTTTGGAGAGCTGCTGGTTGTTAGAGGCAGCTCACACTCCCCCAGTGGGAGTGATAGCTGGTAATATTCCTGGCTAGCTTGTTGCTCGGTACATGACAAAGTGCTTGTAGCTTCCCTCCAGAGGCTCTTCCTGGATAAATACACGGTTTCCAGTTCTGGTGGGACAGCTTTACTGAGGATACACTGCTGCTGATGGTCCCAGTTGTGTCTGAGTGCACCTGGCATTCTCCATGTCTTCTCCATCTGGAAAGGCTGGGCGAGTGAATTGTTTTCTTGCAGCCTTTAAATAAGGTGATGAAGGGGGCAGGGGCATTGCATGGGGTAGATGATGCAAACAGTTTTGTGCCTGAAAAAAGAGGGAGGTGAGGTTGCTGAGGCTCCTGCTACAAATTCCACAGGCATGGAGACAAGGAGCTGTCCATGGAACAGATCCTCACATTCCCCAATACCTGCTGGGGAGCCCTCAGCATCACCCCACATGTCCCTGCACAGCTGAGCCAGGGAAGGCACTGTCCTGCCCTCATAGCAGACAGGCATGTGCCCTCTCTCTCCTGCTGGCTGCTTTTCCAGCTGAATTCCTGAAGGTGATTTCCAGGGCTCTGCACAGATTTGGACTCCGGGGCTGTATGTAGCCCACAGCTTGTGTGGGCTGATGCCAGGCATAGTAGAAAACAGTGCTTCAGAGCAATTTGGGGTTGTTCTGATTAAGCCTTTTGCCCAGGGGAAACAAGGGAGTCAGCTAGTTCTCTCTGGAGACTGAGGTTGCCCTGTGTTCTTGCATGTACTGTCCACAAGCTCCTTGGGTAGAGGAGCAGGTGCTGGGCGGACCCATGTGGATGCAAGGAAGCATTTTCCCCCTGTATTACCTTGGCATGGTGCATCCAGCACCACTTTCAGGAGAGGGGTCCCCTGGAAGCAGAAACTATTTTAGCAGGGACCCCACGCAATCCATGCCCCACATCCTTCCCGGACATTTTAGAGGCATTGTGCTCAGCATCTGGGGGGAAGCTGTGGGGGCATCAAGCTTTACTCCCCAGGTCTCAGTGCTTGGAAAGCCCCAGGGCTCACTGTCAAGGCAAAGAGCACATCAGCCCCTTGTTTTCCCGACAGGAGCTGCAGCCCCTTCCCCACCAGCTGGGCACTGCAGCCTGGTACCTCGGGATGCTCCAGCCCCAAGCTGTGGGCAGCGATGCACTCTCTGTCCCTGTAGCCTCCCTTATCTTGGTTTGCAGTCACCTTCCCCGGGGAGCTGCACATTCTCTTACCCCAAACTGCTCTTCAGGTCTCCAGGAGCTGGATGGAGGCCCAGCACGCTTGATCCCAGAGCAGCTAGGAAGGAGGTTTGGTCATTACTGCCCGAGGCTATGTGTGAACCGGTGACCTGGCTCTGAAACAGTTTATGTTACATGCAAATCCCTTCGCAGAGGTGTTGGGGGAGGAAAGCCGGCCTCGCCGTGAACTCCCCGGGCTGGAGAGCAAACCCCCAGTGCTTTTAAAAGGGCTTCCCGTGCCTGTGGCTCCCGCCGTGTCCATCCTGGCTGGTGTGCCCCTCCCCGTGTGCCGCTCCCAGCACGGCGAGTCCCGGACTCGCTCCAGGGCTGGCCCTGCTACTGTTATACACAAAACAATAATCAGCTGCCGTAACGAGGACGTGGAGTAGCTGAGCTGGCTTCCCTGCTGTTGTGCCGGCTCCAAGTAGAAACAGCTGCACTCGGTTTGGTTGAATGTTTTATTTACTCCCAATTATCCCAGATAACGGGTTTGCTTTCTTTTTGTTCAATATTTAATACTGTTTTGGAGCGAGGCTGCTCTTGGGTTTGCAGTGTGGGGGGGTGGGGAGGTTAAGAGGGACTCTGTTATGGTGGGGTCCTGAGTGAAGCACCCACCATCCCTAACAGCGTTGTGGGTCCCAGCCCAGCATCCCAGCCCACGGGGACACCTGCAGGATCACAGTTGGGTTTGGGATGCCAATGTGCAAGGGGGGATCTCCAAGGAGCTGCGTGGGCATTGTCCTGGGGCAGCACTGCTGGGGGGTGTCTGCAAGGGGATCTGCTGTGAATGCAGGATGCTTCACCCACCTAAATCAGCTTCCAGCAGCATCCCACACCTTGGCGATCATCTCTGGAGAGGGCTGCCATGCCAGTTGGCCACTCCACCCCATGCTACAGTTGTCCAGAGCTCCTTTCCTCTTGCTCTTTCCTCTCACTGTTTAATCAGGCTTGCTAATTTTTTTAAGGCTTGAGAGCTGTCAGGTTTGAAGAGCATCTCTGCTGTACCGTGAGTAGCGTAGTGCAGACTGGAGCCAGCTCTGGTGAGCCTGTTACCATGCTGTCCTGTGGTTAGGCAGCTTTTAGGGCTAGGATCTTGCACCACAGGGCTCTGAGCTCTCTCTTTTCTGTAAGTAATTCCTCATCCAAAAATTTACAGCACTGCCTCTCAACACACACACTGTATTTTCTGCACGGGAAATGAGAAAATCCATAGCTTGGTTTATGAGCCCTAATCAGTGCAAAATAAGGCCTTTAAGAAATTTATCTTTTGCTGAGTCCACTTTTTTCTTAGGATCCTTGTGGGGAATAAATGCATGCTCTTTGAGGCTGGGGAGCTGGCAGCAGGACTGGGGGACAGCTGCAGGTCTCCCTGTCCCCTTCCAGGAGCTCCCAGTGAGAGACTGCAGCATGAGGGTGTTGAGCCTGGGCTAGGTGCTGGCTGAATGTGGCTGTCTCTGGTGTTCATCTGGGATGGCTCATGCTCCAGAAGGATAAGTTTTCACTGTCTAATTTCAGGTGAGAGGAACGTCCCCCTAAAAATGTTAATTGCTAAGGTTAGGGTGGCTTAGACTGACTGAAAGTGAGCTAAACCCTGTCCCCTGTTGCTTGTTCCAGTTCTATTAGCAAGCCACTGAGGGACAAGCCCATCTTGCCCTGAGTCCCTGCATCCCTCAGCTCTCCAAGTCTCTCTCACATGAAAGTTCCTGCATTTTTTTAAGAACTTTCTTAATGCTTTTTGAAGAAGTGGTGCTTATGAATGTAATGTTCCAAATGAACCACAATGGAGGGGAGTGTCACCTGCCTCTGTACCACCCTGATGCTGTCCTCTGCAACCCTCCTCATCTTCACTCTTATCCAAGAACACCCTGGAGAAGGAGTAGCAGTGCAAAATCAGAGCTTCACCTCCATCCTTTTCTCCAGCAGCAAAACACAGCTGCATCCCAGTATCTGGAGTGATGGAAGGGACTGACCCCAGCCTCAGCTGTGCTGCACTCCATCACAGGTGGTACATGGCAGGCAGATGCTCCCCTGGTCCACTGGGCAGTATAAATATGATTTATTCATATAAATCATCATTTTCTTTACTGTGCCCTACCAGCCTGCTGTAAACAGACAATTCCAGAAAAGCACTAGGTAACTAGTGCATGGTGCTTGCAGCTAGTGTGCCCATAACAAAGCACCTGGCTGTGTGCCTGCACAGATGTGTGGGGTTAGGATGCTCTTGTGCCCATGTGCCTGCATGCTTGGCACTAGCACCTCACACCCAGTGGGTCCCCTCTGTGCCCTCCAGCCTCTGCAGCTTTGCTTTCTGTCTCTTGGTTGCCTTTTGGCTTATTGGCACATACCCACTGCCTGCAAGGTCATGGCTGTGATGTGCAAAATTCATCAGGTAAAGAGGACATTTTAGGCACAGGCAAGAGGTGAGACAGTGATCATGGGTACTGGGAAGAGTCAGGGATGCTAATGGTGGGAGTCTGGTGGCCAAACAGCCTAGGTGCTGGGGTTGTCAGCAAGGACCATGGACTGTGTGTAGTTCTATCGCAAGCACACTGCTCTCATGGACCCTGGATGCTCTGCTGACCCTAAATTGGGATGATGAGTTATGCAGGTGATCCCACAGGCACACTGTAGGGTCAGTAAGCCCCAACAATCCTGAATGTGCTCTGAGTGGACCAGGAGAAATACCTCCTACAGAAGTGCTTGAGCGTCTTCTTAAAACTTTTATTGGTACTACTTCTTGTATTCCTCCACCTGTGGAGCAAGTCATCTTCAGTACATTCCGCCCTCAGCAGGAGAGGAAAATTATAACTGATCCATTTCAGAAACCTCTAAAATGACCTAAAATAACTTTTCTATATATAAAAATGCCACAATTTTAATATCCATTATCTCATGACCTAGCACGGCTAGGAAAAGCTACTGTAGATCATTTTTAGTGTTATCTAAAATGGATTGGTCACACTTTTCCCCTGCACAGTGGGACTCAGGGTACAAGGACAACTAGGCTTTGAGATGGGGAGAAGGAAAAAAAATCTGTGTCTGCATCCAGAGCTGTTTCATCCTTGAGGAGCACTTGTGCTCACCTCGGTCAAGCAACAGCTATTTCCAACAATCCAGAGAGACAGTGGTCAAATGGATGCAAAGCTTGTGGAATCATGTGATGGGAAAGCCCACCTCATCCCTGCCACCAGTCCTCTGTGGAGTCTGCAGAGATGATGATCCTGTCAGTGGCTGCTGCAGCTCCGAATTTTGCTGGAGCATCACACACCCTGCAAGCAGCGTGCCCAAGTGGGATGTGCCTGGCCTTGGCTCAGCCCTTTTATCCTCTTGCCCTGAGCTTTTGCATCCAGGCCATTTGCAGCCTGAACCACTGGGAAGCTGCCACAGCTGGGCATTAAAGACACTGGGTTTGCAGAGAGGACATCAGCAGAGTGTGTGGGAGAAGTGGCTTCCTGCCATGCGAGAGGTTAATAGACAGATTAGAGAGGGCAGGCTCTGTTTGCAGAAAAAGGAAAGGATCTCTGCCTTCACAGAGTTCAGCAGCTGCATGAGGCGACAGGGAAGTAAATATTTGCCAGGATTAGGGAGGCTGCATGCAGGAGCATGGAGAGAAGTGCCTGTGCTGGGGCAACATGTTCCTCGGGCTGGTTTTGGCATCTTGCAAGTTCTGAGAGCTGGACATGGGCTGAGGGAGAGGGGGGAGGCTGGGCAGGACACCCACACCCAGAGGCACTGCCCGAAGCCCTAGAGCAGAAAAAGCCTTTAATGCTCCCTTGATGGCCTTGTTTTCCTCCGCTGCCTTTCTTGCTCTCTCTGTCGGCCGGACCGGCTGGCCCACCTCCAAAGACAGCATTACTGAGCGCCAGATCGATTGGAGCCTGCAATTTTATTTTCTCTCTTTAAGAGCCTTTGATGGGCAGGATGAGCTGTGCTGGTGAGTGCCTTTCCTGGGAGAGGAGGGGAGAGGAACGAGGTTGCAAGCCACCGTCTCCCATAGGAAAATGGGGACTCTACCATGATACTGGAGAAGACACTGTGGCTGAGTGGGCATGGACAGCCCTCCCAACTCACCATGGCAGCTGAGAAGGGGCTTGCAGCCCTGTCCCCTGTGGCCTGGTGGCCATGGTCACTGTCACCCTCATGGTGTCATGGTCACAGCCCTGTGTGGCATGTTGCACTGGCCCTGCACTCTCCCATGGGGTGATTCTGCATGGCTTTTCCATGACTTTCTGCCCACCAGGGTGGGAAGTGTGGTCGTTTTCTGACATCCCTGTGGCTCTGGAAATGCTGTCTCTTCGGAGAGATGGGGGTGATAGGAGCGTCCCCATGAGACACCTTGTTCCTGCCCTGAAAGGGAGGGCAAAGTCTGGGCCAAGACAGGCTGCATACAGCAACATCCCTTCAGCTGCAGCAAGGGCAGCAGGGTGTCAGAGATAAAAGGGTAATTTTGTCCCCCCTTCCCCTGGCTCTCCTTTTACCTCTGGCTTGCTAAAAGGCACCAGAGGATATAAGATGGAAGATGCTGTGGGCACAGAGCCTAGGAGCTAGATTTGGAGCTCTGATCATGGAGCGAAGGCCAGAATTGTCGAGGCGTTGAAACTTGTGAAAATGGGCCATCTTCAAAGGCTGCTGCAGAGTGAGGATGGAAGTGGGAGGCAGTTTGGGCTGCCCCGTTTCCCCGGGCAAAGCAAACCTGGAGCCATGAGCCCGCTCCAGCCAGTTCAGCAGAGGAATTAGCATAGATCACCAGGAGCCGGATCCAGTGTGATCAAAGAGACAACGGAGAGATGTCTCAATGCTCTGATGGACTAATTGCAGCTCAGCACTAGCGCAGCGCCTGGGGGTGTACAGGTAGGGCAGAGCCTCCTCGTCGGGCAGGGACCGTGCAGGATTTTGGGGATGCTCACTGAAGCCTCGTCTGGCTCCTGGTGTCGTGCAGCTGAGCGCAAGCAGCAAGAGGGCAAGAGGCTCACGGCAGCATCCCCATCCTCCCCTTCTCCCCTCCCCGCAGTATTTCCAGCCCCAGCCCGGCTTGCCGGGTGCCAGGCGGGTGCTGTTAGCCCACACTGCCACCACGCGGCCGCTCGGACCCCAAAGGCGGTCCCTAAATCCCTTGCACCCCTACACCCTTCCCAAACACCTCCCGGGTGCCCCCGAGCCTTGTGTGGTCATCCTCCCCCCAGTCCCTCTGGCCCCTGTGAAGGGCGATGTTGCCCAGCGTTGATCCCCGCCTCTCCCTGGGGGCAGCTGTGAGGCAGGGAAGGGGTTAAGGAGCCGTCGAGCAGGAGGATGAGGATGGAGCTGCAGCAAGGATCAGGCCTTTGCCTCTGGCCTTGCGATTAGGCACTCTGTTTGGCTGCAGAGGGTCTGCTTGAATAATTTAGCTGGGAGGCTCATTAACCAGGCTCTGGCCTTCGTCTGCCAGCTGAAGGCTGAAATAGCTATTAGGAGGAACACACCTTGGTACCAGCACAGCCTCCCCTCCCAGCCATCCCCCTCCTTCTTCCTTGCTCCCACTGCCCTTGGCTCTCTTCCCATCTGTTTGCTCCCTCTCCAGCCCTGCCCCAGAGCTGCCAGTGTTTCATGCAAGCTCTGAGCCTCAGTTTCCCTTCCACGTTCTTCAGCATAGTACTGTAGCTGGAGCCTGTGGCATCCCCCCAGAAACCTTTTCGAGCAAAACCTGTTGTAATTTTCTGGCCATGGGCTCTGCTGTGCATCACAAATCCAGGATCCCACATACCCACCCTGTCAGTCCATGCATATGGCAAAACATTTGGGTTGTCTCTCTCAGCAATGCGTGGTCAGGCTGGGGTTTCCCACCAGGGCCCTGCTGTACCCCTGGGCACCCCTTACAGTCGAGCAGGTGAAGGCCGTGCCCAAGCGTGTTACCCACCCAAGGCCTGGGCTACATGTGAGCAGACCTCCAGGAGACCATCATCCCTGCAAGGCTGCATGCCCATCAGGGATTTGCACAGAAATGGCTGCAAATGGGTTGTCCCATTTTGCATTGGTGTTTTGGCATCCTCTGGCGCTGCTGGCTTCACTGGTGCACACTTATCCAAATCGTTGCATTCTTTACTTTTCTAGCATGGCACACAGAGGAGTGATAGGTTGGTGCATGCCTTCCTGCACCAGCATCAGTATGGGCTGCTCCACAGCAAGGTGTGGTGCACGCATGGTGCTGTGGGACTTGTGATTTACCCTTGCAGCCCTCAGTAGGAGTTTCCCAGCCTGGAGATGCTCCCTGAACTCTTGCTTCCTGGTTACATCTCATTTTTGTTAATGTGACTGAGTAGGGTTCATGCCTCAGCAGCAAGGAGGAGAGGAGTGAGCTGTGTGAGGGGAGTGCCACCAGGACCATGGTGAAGTGAGGAGCAGAGAAGTTTGCACTGAGGCTGACAGGTTCTAAGACCTCTGCCTGGAGAGAGGAGTGTGTGCTGGGATATCCCAGGTGTGTCTGTGGGAATGAGGACATGAAGGAAGGGAAAGAGGGACCACAGCAGGTTAAAGCAGCCTTTCTGAGTGAACCCTGGTGCACATCCACCCCAGGAAATGTATTTAATGGCAAAGTGCCGTTCTGAGGTGCTGCAGAAAGTTAGAGCCAAACTCTGCTAAATGCAAAGGTCCTGATATCAAGAGGAGTTGACTCTGGTGTCAGTTCAGATAAGATGGCCAGATTTAGGCTGCTTCCCTCTGAATGCTGCCATCCCATTTCCAGAGCCTCTCTGTCTCCTGGGAGGCAGGGCCCTGGGGTGGGATGCTTTATCCTGCTGCTGAAAGTGTTAATGCCACCATTCTTCCTCCAGAGCTGAATTTGCTCTGCTGATTTCAGGTTGTTCCTCCTCATCTTGTCATAAGTGGTCCTTCTTTCTCCCTTTAAGGGTCTCGGGTCTTTTGGGGGAACATCTCTCAACAAGAAGTTTAAGACTCCCCAGGGCAGGCAGAGAAAGCCATTATGGCTGTTGGCTTAGTGGGGTCACTTAGCAGCACCTCCTCCCACCAGCAATGTCTCTGTAGTAGCCTTGATGACAAATTCCCTGTTTCCTGCCAACATCTTCTGCCACAATTTCTCACATTAGGACTGGTGAGTTGCTAAGGGAGAAGGTTTGATGAAGGACCTCATGAGGAGACACAGGACCAAGGCCCCAGAGGAGCCCCATCTGATAAACTCTGAGATGGCAGCAGCTGAGAGTGGTGGGACATCCCCCTGGTTCAGAACTTGGTGACAAGTTCTCTTCTCAGTGGATAATTAATTGTTCTTTCTTCTTCCCTGGCAGCCCCCCCAAAGGAGCCACTGCTGATGTGCCGGTCCAACAACTACCCAAAGGGTTTCTACTGCAGCTGGCACCTGTCCACTCCTACCTACATCCCCAACTCATTCAACATCTCTGTCATGTAAGTGATTCCCTGGCAGGGAATTGAGCAGCAAGACATTTTGTCCCTGCAGCCTGGAGCAGGTCCCAGTCAGTCTCTTCAGCAGCCCTGAAGTGTCTGAAGGGTCTGACCCTTGCTGAACATATAGGAACATATATGAACATATGTCCAAAAAATGGACCTGGGGACAATGCACCCAGGGCATACAAACTGGATGCTTGGCATTGGGAGTTTGTCCCAGGAAAGTTCCACGTTCTCCAGAGGGGGTCGAGGAAAGTCTCCAACTCCCTGATCCCCTATCCCCTAAGTCCATCCATCCTCTCTGCACCCCCTGTCCATAGTGGAGGTAGTGCCCACTGTTTTTCTGTTCATTTGGCACAGCCATGCTCCATTCTGCTGCAAATCCCTTACCTAGAACTGGGCATGGCATGGCATGGCATCATCTCCCACCCCATCCCTGAGACCTGGCACAGCTCATGGCTGGTGCCATGCCTTAGATTTTGGGAGGTTGTGTCACCAGCAGGAAGGAGTTCCTCTAAGTTCTTCTTACTGGAGGGACAGAGCCAACCCCAGCAGGGTCTCATGCTTCCCTTGGGACCAGCATTAGGACATCCACCCCATTCTTCATGCAGGCTTGGAATGAAATGTCTCACACATGAGCCTGCAAAATTCTCTGTCGGGAGGAAAGCATTTCTTTGGCTGCAGCAGGGGCTGGTGAACCAGGGAACATAGCACTGCTCCTTCTGCCTGCAGTGGCATGGGTGCATCCCCACCCCAAGCACAGTAAGTAACAGCTCTTCTTACCCCTGCTTTCCAGACATGGCACGAGGGAGATGGTCTGCGAGAAGGATGTGTTCCTCAAAAACAGGTGTCACATCAGATACCTCCAGCTCTTCTCAACGGTGAAGTACAAGGTGACTCTGACAGTCACGAATGCTCTGGGCAAAAACTCCACCACTCTCACCTTTGATGAGTTCGCCATAGGTAACTTCCACGGAAACAACTGTCCTCTCCCAGAGGGTGTTGGGGTTGGTGTGCTCTGACAAGGAGCCAGGGAAGGGGCAGGTTTTCCAAGTGAAGCCTCTGCCTGTCTATGCATGAGATGGAACCGGGGTCTGAGCCCCATTGGCATCCTCCTCATGCCTCCCCTGATTCTCCTGGCCGTGCTGTTACTGGTGCCAGCACCTGAGCATGCTGGGGGAACTGGGCATGATGGCCACAGGCAGCTTCCATGCTGGGCTGGTGCTGTGGCTGGCCCCAACTCCAGTGGTCCAGGTGTCCCCTGGCTGCTCAGTTCCTCCCTGCTGAGGGGCTGAGGAAGTGGCTGCTATGTACTGGGGCAAAGGGCTGTGAAACTGGTGTGGTTCAAATGGTGTTGCCCTTCTTGCTTCTCTGAATATGTCTAAAAGAGATGTTTGGCATTTGTGCTGGAAGCAAAGTCGTGGGAATTAGGATTGGAAGAGAAATTAAAATGTCTCCTCAGAGGAGTTCATTTTTTGCCCCCATCCCTAGGCAGGATAAAGCCCTCCTGAAATCATTGTCAAGCAGCCCTTACCTAGCATGCTCCTAAAACCCTGATTCCCCTCTCTGCACCTCCTCAGTGCCCCAGCTGGGCAATGGATGCTGTAATGTGGAAGAGGAAGCAGGGAGCCCTAAGGGTCTGGGTGTCCATGCAACCGACTCTGCCATGGGGGTGCTGCCTAAATGTGTCCAGACCCAGTGTGTGGATGCTTCTCCAACTGTGAAAGATGAGCATGGCAATTCAGTGCCAAACACAGCAAAGCAGGGAGCTGGGCACAGGGATTTTGCCTCAAGCCAAAGACAGATTACAGCTGGTGCCGTGACAGCACTGTCCATCCTCACAGAACAGGAAAAATGGAAGAGAACAGAGTTTAGGAACATGTCGAAAAACAATTTGCTGGGTACACATGGCAATTACTGGACCAGAAAAACAAATAAATGAATCCTTGCAGTACAGCCAGCAGCCAGTCTTTGCCTTCAGTGTGCTGCATGTGCCAGTCCTGAGCAGCTGGAAGTGCCAGCATACAAGAAGAGGAGCTCCACCACTACCCTGGATTTTCCTTTTCTACCCCAAATCCTGGAAAAGATCAATCAAGAAGCAAAGCTCCGCCTGTAAACAGAGTGGGGAAATTTTTTTGGAGCAGAGACTGTCCTGCCATGCCCCTGAAGCCACCATCCATGTCCAGAGCTTTTGTTTGTTTGTGGGTTGCAAACACTGATAGCAAGACAAGGAGCTGAGCAGGCAAACAGTGGAGTTTAAGTCACTAGGGTGCCATTAAATGGAAATTCTTGTGTTTGTGGAAGATACACTCCTTAAAAATGAAGGTAACCTCCAGCCTGTGGGGCCCAGGGCAGCAATTAAGCTGCATTTTCTGAGTTCCTTGCATTCCCTCCTGCAGGAGTTCAGGGCATCATCCTGTAACATCTGCATCCCACCCATGCCCTGCCTGGATTCCCAAACATCTGGTCCTCCATCCAGCACACAAGAGTAACCCCCCCTGGGAAGCACATCCAGCTGCAAGCCCCGGGCACCCCAGCACCAGCACAAGCCAGATCCAGCTCAGCCATTTGAACTCAGCCTGGGTGTGAGGAGCAGCGAGGGGAGGCCAGTGTTGCCCTGGGCCTGCTATCAGTGTGGGAGTGATGTTACTTCCTATTGCAAGAGCACCCAGAGCAGGACAGGCAGGATTTCTGGCCATGTCCCAGCAGTTGTGGTGGGAGGTGAAGTCTCCCCAGCACCCCTGAGCAGATGCTCTAATACCCTCTGAGGTGACATCTGAGGAAAGGACAATAAGCTGGTGCTGATGAGAAGGGCTATGTCCTGTGACCATTCCCACAGATGCTTCAGTATCCAGTGACTTTAAAATCTCCACCTTCTATGAGATTGCCCACCTCAGAATTTAATACAGCTGCTGTGCATAAGAAGCACAGACACGGTGATGACTGAGTGCTCAAGCAGAGTCATTACAGGGTGAACTCAGCTGCCACTGATCAACCTACTCTGAATGGAGCTTCTCCTTGGGCTGTCCTGGTGTTTCCAATTAAAACAAGTGCACCACGTTAGAGTATTTTGCCAGGCAATTTGGTTGCCTGTTCTCCTTGCATAAGCTTCTGAATTTCAGTGTCTGTTATGACTCTCTTGGCCATGTTCCTACCTTGTTAGGGATACCCTGGTTATCTAGCACCCAGTAGGTTCCCCCGGGAGTCTCTACGACCATCATTTGGCCTAAAATCTCATCTTAAATCTGTGGCTGAGGACAAAGCCATTGCATCTGCTCATCAGAAAAACTGCATAATATCACTGCAACACGTGCGTGCATCCTGCTGAAATGGAGAGACAGCATCAACCATCATCTGCGTGATGATGATTCTAAAATGGGGAAGTCAGAATGTGCCTTCTTTTTCCACCTAACCAAGATAAAACTGCCACACCTTCTACATAGAAGTTAAACCCCTGGCATGAAGCCCTGATCTTGTGTCCTGCTGGGGACACAGAGCAGCCTGGAGCCAACAAAGAGCCAGCAGCAATCCCTCCTGGTGCTGCCTGAGCCAGGAGTGGACCCACTACCGAGTCAGACCACCCACCCAGCCTGAGCAAGCACAGAAAGCCTCCTGGGAAGGAGTGACCTCCTTTGGGTTTGCTTCCTCTCTCCTTCCTCCCTCCCTGGAGCCCTTAGCAGAAAACCCCTTCCCCAGCTTCTCAGAAGAGGGGCTCTAATTGAGTAGAAAATGACTACTTACTTTCTTTGGCTATCCAGAGCCCTTGCTTTGCTGGCAGTCTTGTCATGCTGGTGATTATCAGCCAGCTGAGAGGGGTGGTTCTGCATTTCCATTTTCAATGATAACTGGACAAGGTTTTCCATCCCTCTGGCCCATCTCTCATCACAAGGAGATTCAGGCTGCCTTCCTCCCCGTCTCACTCCTGGAAATTGTTTTCATGATTGCAGTTTCTGCAAAGGTATTGATAATAATAGACGTGAGAGTGGTGAGGGCAAGGTTCTGTAAAGCCGTGCAGACATAAAGGCCCCAGCCCAAGGCAAGAGGAGGTGGGAGAGGGGGTGGAGGAGCTGAGGAAGAGAGGGCTTGATCACTAGGGAGGCGTGAGATAGTGTGTCAGGAGCTGTGCACCTCCCTTGTGAGGACTGGTGACTCTGTAGTCAGAACATTTATGGCTCTCCAGGACATAATTCCACCTTCCTCACTAGAGTTTCACCCTGAGAACTAGGTAGCTGGCACACAGATCCTCCAGGAAAGCAGGGACATCACTGCCACACAGCAACACTGACATCCTGCCTCTGCACATTTCTCCTTGTGTGAGGAGACAGGACAAATGATCAGGAGAAGATGCACAGCATCATAAGGGGGGAGGCAGCCTTAGATGTGACCTTGCAGGCATGGATGCATTCCCCACTCTTGCCACCAATCCCTTGTGTGACCTTGGGAAGACTCTTTGATCCTGCAGCTCTGGGGCAATTAAGACACAGAGCATCTCAGAGGGGCTGTTTGAGGACAAACATGCCTGTGTCTGTGCAAAATTCACAGTCTCTGAACATGGGTATACAGTTGCTTACGCAGAAGGTCAGTTCAATTCATACTACTTAGGGAGGCTGAATTAAATTACCTAGACTGACATTTGGCTAAGACATGGAGTTTAATATCCCTCTGCTCATGGAAAATGCCAGGGGATATTTAACAGCCGCAAGGGATCCATTTTAGCACTCATTGGAGAGACAGGGTGATGGGCCCCTCCGTGCTGCTGGTTTCAGCTGCCTTTCTGAACCACAGACTTCATTTCAAGATGTGTCCTGCAGTAGTCAAGGGCAACGGGTAGCCAAAGACTCACAGCTAAGTGTGAGTGTGCAGACCTTTTAAGAAAAGCTGCTCCCTGAATCTCTTTTTCCACACCAAGACCTTGCTTGGATGCACCAGCTGAAAACCAAATTGGAAGGAAGAGCTGTGAGCTGCTTCCCAGCCATATGCCCTTCACAGGGAATGTTTTGGATAAGGGATAATATTACATCTGGTTTTGTAGCTGCTTAACCAGTACTCAGACTAATGCCCATTGTCCATTATTATTATTATTATTACTATTATGGCTTTTATTACATTAGTGCCTGCAGGCCCTCACCAAGGACAGGGCTTTATTATGCTGACTGATGTGCAGTCCAGCAGCCACTTCCTCACAATGTGTGGGCTAAATGGAGGCAGACAAAGGCTGAGGAAGGAGGAGCACTCGTCCCCATGTGTCGAGCTGGGACCCTGTAGCCTGCAGAGGGTAAAGGACCCCTTCAAGGTCACATAGGAATCAGGGAGCTGGGCACAGGCCATGTCCCCTTGCTCCTCAGCTGCCCCTTGCAGTACCAGCCCTGATGTTTGCCCAGATGAGCATGGTGCAGTGAGGTATGTCCTAAGGATGTAGGTCTGTCCTTGCTGGATCAGCTGCTGGAGTTGCCATCCTCTTTCCTGGCTCTTGCATCCCCACCACTTTTGGAGGGATGTGGCAGGAGCAACTTTGGCTTTGTCCTTTTTGGAGGGGCTGTCACTGCTGTGCTCACTAGCCTGGGCTGGAGGCACATCCCCTTTTGATGTCTGGGCTCTGTAATGCTCAGTCAGAGCTAGGCAGCCCTACCCTGCACTCCACAGACAGTCCCAACACACAGGAGCAGGACTGGGGGTCACCAAACAGGCAGGTAGCTCCCACCACAGCATCCGGCAACATTTTTTTTTTTTGCCATTCTCCAGCCCACCACAGTGGCATTTCTCATTGCTTCCGAAGCACATTTGTCCTGTCTGGACAACTGCATTTAAGCATCCCTGTGCCATGTCTCCAGGCTGGCATGTCAAAAAGCAGGGCCAGGTTCCCTGTGTTACCCCAAGGAATATTCCACCTCGTCCATCCCCAGCCCAGAGCTTTTCTTTCCACTTCCTCACCTCAGAGCCAAAGTTTGGTGTCATCTGCATTTGTTCAGCCAGACTTCTGTTTTGCAAGCTGAGCCTGCAGAGCCAGCACTGGCTTTATACTTTTCCATGTGCGTTTGGACTCCAAGTCCCTGCTGATGGAAACTGATGTCCAGTTCAAGCCTGGAGATTCGAAAAGAGTAGAAAAACTGCGCGGCCATCTGGAGTAGCTCAGCCCCAGCAAGTCACCCCTGCTGCTGAGGATAAAGCTCTAAATGGAAAACTGTGTTCCACCTTGCCACAGAGAGGGGTCAGTGGGAGCCAGAAGGTCACATGAGGCAGCTGTGGTCAGGCCCATGGGTGTTTGCTCACTAGCTGCTCCCCTCCTCCTCCTCCTCTGGGAGCAACCTGTGGATGCTCTGGGGATGGAGAAAGCTGCTAAGGCCTCCTTGCACCCACTGCAGCAAAGGGAAGGTGGTGGCAGGAGGAGAGGCTGTGGTGGTGGGGGTGTGGAGATGGCAGTAAAGGAGGACTGCAGGAGGGTGCTGAGCAGGAGGGCTGGGGAGAGGGAGATGATGATGGGGTGCATATCAGGAGTAACAGGGCTAATTCCTGGTCTCACCAAGATGGCTGAGCTCTTTCTTGCTTTCTGTGGCCCCCTCTGCTTCACCAGCAGCCAAGAAAGAGTTTGAAAGCATCACAGTCTGGTTTCTCCTAAGAGGTGTAAGCAGTGGTGGTTCAGGTGGTTCAGTGTCCCCTCTTTCTGGGGACAGTTGCTGAGATGCCACCATCAATCTGGAGTGGAGATGGCAGTGAACGGCACACACACACAATGCCACTTGCAGCAGACAGGCCCCACATCAGTGCCTGGTCCCATATATCTTCAAGCAGAGGGATAGATCTCCTTCATGCATAGGACAGGACTGCAGGCAAGGCTAGGAGGGAGCAGGTCATTTGCCATCACTACCTCCTTCTCCCAGGGAGGGCTGGGGAGTGTCCTCTTTGTGGAATTCACTGCCCTGACATCCACAGGTAGGAGAAGACCTCTGAGTGCAGGGCAGGAGCTCTGCTAGGCACAGAGCTGCCCCCCACAGCCCCAGCTTCCCTTCCTCTTCCATGCTTGGGAGTGGAGTCTGATGCTGGCACCTTCTGAAGCTGCTTCTTGAGCCAAAGGACCATTACTAAATCCAGAGTTCTTTCAGTCCAGGAACGTGTGGACTCTGGAGGGGGCTAAGAGCCCTCCTAGGATATGAGGACTCATGTGGATTGCTGTTCATGTGCACCAGGAGCTCTCTTACACCCCAGGCACAGCTGTGCACTGAGCTCCTTCCTGGCCATGGGAAAAGGAGAAGCATGGATATACCCAAATCTCTTGACTTTTTTGAGCTTTGCTATTGCAAATTGGGAGTTCAAGCTGTCAAGAGTTGAGTAAACTCATGGTGAGGAGTGAGGCTCACTTCAGTGGGCAATGCCATTCATCACAGCCTGTCTGCAATTTGCTCCCAGCACTTTAAAAGTAGCAGCAATCCTTCACCCTTGGCATATAAAATGTCCCAAAACCCCAGCCCTAAACCCAAGGGCCAAACTCTGCCACGTCACTGCAATGTAAGAGGACTTGAATGTGGTTCAGACTCACAGGAATCAGGAGATGCAAAGGAAGTGCAGGATTTAGGCTTTTTGGTGTCCTACACCCTGATCTAAGTAGCCCTGAGGAGAGGGGATGGTCTCTGCCTTGGACAGGTTCCCATGTGTCTCCAGCACTGGCGCCTCCCTGACAGTGTTTGTTTTGAGCTAGGACAGCAATACTACTGCCCTGGACAAGAAGAAGTGATTTGCATCTAATTAATTTTCAGAAAGGATGTTCTGCATTTTGGCTGCTCCCCTCGGAAAGCATGTGATGCAAATCCCAGCCAGTTGTGCCAAGTGGTGTAGGGAAGGATACCACATGCAAAGCTTTATCAAGCACCCTCTTCTCTTCCAGTAAAACCAGACCCTCCGGAGAGTGTGGTGGCCAAACCTGTGCCCAATAATCCTCGGAGGCTTGAGGTGTCATGGCAAAACCCTTCATCGTGGCCGGATCCTGAGTCTTTCCCACTCAAGTTCTTCCTGCGGTATCGGCCCCTCATCCTGGACCAGTGGCAACACGTAAGAGATGCTGAGCTGGCTGGGACGGGAGGGAGTGGGGGAAGCTGATGACTGGGGCCAAGATGCACTAGGGACAAGTAGTCAGGAACTCTGAAAAATTCCTATTTACTTGCAACTAAACAAGATCTGCTTCTCTTTCCCCATCTCTCCTCCTTTCTCTCTTCTTTTAACTCGCATTTTGCCTACAAATGCCTCCACAGGCTCTCCCTACTCTGCATTTTCACCCACAGTCCCTGTCTACTTTCCATGCACATATTCTATATAAAACCTGCCAACAAAATGTAAAAGGCATTTAAGGTATAAATGTCACCATATTTAAATACGCCACTGCCACATTTAGATTTTGAACTGAAGATAAAATACTGCTTGCTGTAACTCAGAGCATAGTCACGGAGTGATTGCTGTGATGTTATCATATTTCTTACTTTTATTTCTTGCTTCTTTAAAAGAAAAAATATTCAGTGAAATCCTTGGAAACCCAGAGGACAGATTTCATTTGTTAGCTGCACAAAGATAACAAATGGGCTTTTTTTTTTTTTTTTTTCCCTCTGTGTGCTGCCTGCATCCACAACTTCTGCAGGAAAATAATCTTCTCGAGGAGAGGTGTGCTGCAACACTGACACTGCTCACCCAGCATCCCCTCTGCACAGAGCTAGGCCTGGAGAAAGCCAGTTAAGTGCTTTCCTTGATAAGGAATTTCACCCCCCACCAAAAAACCCAAAGACATATAGGAGGCAGCACACAGTCCATGGGGAGTGCACCTGTGTCATGCAGCCAAGTGGTGGTTTTTTCCTCCCATCTCTTCTTGGGAAGAGAAATGTCCAAGAGAGGGGATGGGAGGCACTGCTTTTGTCTCCGCAAGATTTCCATATCTTGCCAACTTTTTCTTTTCTTGTGTTGGTTGGATTTTTTTGATGATGCAGGTCATGTTTCAGATTGAAGAGTTTCCTGACAGCTTTGAGAATCAGAGGAGGGTTGGGAGAGGGTTTTGCTGCTTGTTGTTTTGCCTTCACTGCAAACAGGAGAGCATCCATGGGGCAGCCCAAGGTATAAAAAAACAGTTATAAAAATAACACAGTTTGCTGTGTTATTTTGGGATTTTTTTCCACTTCAGAGAGGAGTGCTCAAAATGTAGAAGCTGTGAAAAAAAAAAAAGGGGGGGGGGAAGAATTAATGGGAAAAATGAAACAGAATGCCAATTTTTTCAAGTTGTGCAGTGGTTGTGGGAAAAACTGGTATCTTCACCCTGCCACCATGTGATACAGCCAAGCACCCTGCAAATGCAGGGGTCTGGACCCAGTGAGCTGCCTCCCACCTCAACACCCTTGGGGTGGCCAGTCCCTCCATCACTGGGGGTATTAGGTATATTGGTGGAGTCAAGCCACACCAGTCTCCTCACAGTAGGGCTTCCATTGGGACAGTGTGGCCTCACCATCAGTTTTGGGGGGGCAAGCAGCAATAGTGGGAAATATGTGGAAGGGTTGGTGACATCAGTGGCCACCCTAGCTAGAGAAGGTAGTTCTAGGGCAGTAAAAACTCAAGTTCTGCTATTTAAAGATAGCCTGAGCAGCAGAGAGAGTTCACGGCTCAGCCCTCATGCTGGGTGCTAGGAGGACTGGAAGGGGCTCCTATCCCAGCATCCCTGGAGGGCACAGCAGTTCTGGGTACAGATTTTAATCACTATCTCCTTGCATGAGACATGTCCCACATCACTGCCAGGTGGAGAAGTGTGTTTGCAGAATAATTTGCTCGTGTGAAAGTGGAAGCATTCAGCAAGTGAGGTACCAGCCTTGTTTTCTGACTCTCTGCCCCACCAGCTAGGCAATGAAAAATCAGATTTGTGGATGATTTGAGGAAAACTGCCACTATTCATCAGATGAATTATTTGCAAAGCCTGATTCAATCATCTCCCAAACAGCAGGGGATGGCAGCTCTACAGCAGCCAGAACTGCTCTGACACCAGACCCTCTTTGGCAAGCTCAGACTGCTTAGCCCAGCCAAGCACCCTGCAGATACAGGGGTTTGCACCCAAAAATGAACTCTGCCAATGCCAGCATGGTGGGACCATGGCTCTGCTTTGCTTGACCTATTCTTGTTGGCGTCTGGGGGAGTGCTCTCTTCCTCCAAATCCAGGCAGAAGAGGGAAGGAGCCTTGCTTGGACATCCAATTTGTCCAGGGGTAGTGGTGTTGGGTCTCTCAAAAAGGACAAGTGCCCCAAAACAGGATGCAGCAGTCATGCATGCCACTCTTGGCTGGGGGTATTTTAATTCTTAACAAGGTGAAGGGCTCCTGCCACCATTGCACAAAGCCTGCTCACTGACTACAGGGCAGCTTGGGAACCCAGGGAGAGGAGAAGTCATCCACCAGCAGCCCTCATGCTCTGGCACACTGCTCTGTGCCCAAAGTCCCCCTCACTGAACCCAGTAGCTGCCAACCCACCCATGTGGGTTTAAGTATCTTCTGACACCCCCTTGGCAACTCTGCAGGAAGCTCAGCATCCCTGTGGAAACAAACTTACAAGGGACCACTGGAGACTCCCCAAGACCAGGAATATCCATTCAGGCCCTGCTTACACATGGCATTTCTTGGCAGAAGAAGCAGCTTTCTGCCCTCTGCCTCCTGTTATCTTTGCAGGGTCTGATTTGTGCATGGCACCTCTGCAGGCAGGGCCCAATGAGCACTAATAGGATCAGATGGATGTTGAGCTGTTGAGTACCTTAGGGCCTAATTCAATCAGCTCCTGCTTTATCATAGGCTCTTCCTGTCAGGATTTTTATAATGCCAGGCCTTGGCACCAGAAAATAAAGATGTCCATGGCAGGAGTGGTGCATCTTATTGAGACCACCACTGCATGAGATTGACATAAATGTAGTTTCCCCTCCCAGAGAGAGCTGGGCAATGCTGTGTCCATCCTTCCACCCTGCATCAAGCAATATTTGGGACTGACCCAAAGCTGAGGGAACACCTGAATCCCCTTCCCAGCGATTTGCAAAAGTGGGTTTGGGTCCCAGCATGCCATTTGCAATCCCTTCCTGCCTGCTCAGCAGCACCTTTCCACTCAGGCTGCTTAGCAGCTGTAGAGTTGCAGTTTGCTCTGAGAATTACACTGATGTGCTCTGGGAATTATTATTACTGTGGTGAGATGATGATGATGAGTTTCCATGTGAGCGTGCAGTGGGGCGTGTGCCGGATGCTCCTTGCACCATCGTGCTGCCTCCCAGCAGCTCTCTCGAGCCTGGGCACAGGCATTTCCCAGCTGCTCGGGATGCAGCCCTGGCACATGGTGTCACACTGGCTTGTCTTTGACTCTCCTTCACCCCACCAGCACTGAGCTCACACTAAAACTCAAGCAACGCTTCTCCCTTTCTGGAAGAGGGGCTGGTGGCTTCTCTGCTTCCAAAAGAGAGACAGGCTATTTGTAGCCCAAACAGGTTTTTTTATTCTCTCTTTTTGGCAGAATCTCCCCTTCTGTCTCCTAAATATAAAACATTAAATGTTTAGGGCATCCTTTATTTTTCTCCTGCTTTTAAGTTTGTAATTCAAGCCAGATTAGCGTGGTTTCCTCTTCAGTTTTATAGCCCCATCCTGGCCCCAAGCGAGCTCTCCTAATGCTCTCAGATGTTCCTCTAATGGCTTACCTAGGCTGGAACTGGATACCCTTTCCTAATGGATTGCTAATAGCCTGTTTCTGGTTTTACAGGCTCTTTCAGTTAACTCGCAGCAGCAGCAGTCGCCACACTCACACATGCAATCTCCCCGCGAGCACGTCTGCACGCTCACCCCAAGATGCAGGCAAGTGCCCGGGCACCATCCCTGAGCATCTCTGGGGAGCCCAGGAGGAGGTCTTGCACCTAATTTCCTCCCAGACCCTATCATCTCCTGGAGCAGAAACTCCCCTTTTTGCCAGTGCTTGGGAGGGAGATCTCATGTGCTGAGAACCACCGTGCTCAGCACGCATCCAGGAATGTGGCAAAGGCTCAGGAGGTATTTCTTAAGCTGCTTCAGAGCTGGCAGCCAGACCGAGGGAGGATTTCCTCCGGTGGGTTGCAAGCAATTTGCAGATGCAGATCGTGAAGTCTAATTGAACCCACTGGCTGGGCTGACAACATGAAATGTTAACGAACCGTGAGCCGGGCTGCGCCTCAGATCTCGAGATTTGCAGTAAAAGGTCATGAGATATTTAAAGCTAATAATGTGGTTGGGTTCTCTCCTTCCTCTTCTGTTTTGGAAGCGTTAGAGCCACGTCCCTGAGCGTTTGCAAAGGCTGAAAACGTCCTTCTTTGGAAAAGCAAGCAGAGGTGCTCCCACCATCCTGGGACAGGAGGAGCTGGGGCCACAGAGCCCTCGATGCATCTGTGCCACCTCTGCTGCTGAGCTGCTCTGATCATGGCAAATGATGGGGATCTGGGAGCAAATGAGCAATTGGAGTGTATTGCCAGTTGGGCTCACTGTTGTGAGGAGGGCATGGTCTTCTGGGATGGTCACTGTCACTCCTGTGTCAGGAAGGGCTGCCAGGGTGGGCTCAGGCTCATCCCCCAAGGCAAAGCAACATTTTTTTGTCAAACAGGTGAATCTCATGGGCTGTTTCTGTACTCTCCTGCCTTGAGGCAGCCTGAAATAGCCTAAAAGTGTGTGCTAATGTGAGAAAGGGGAAGGCAATCAGTGCCAGCACCTACTGCAGCTGTGTCCCTGCCAGCACAGTGGCAATGTCACTTTGCAGCAGGCACACTTCTTTGTGCCTGTTTGCATCCTCCCCCCCTCCCTGCCACCCAAGCCTCTGCTGCTTTGCCTGCACTCCCCTTCTTTGCAAAACAACCTTGCTGGGGAGGTCACCCTGAGTGAGCTGGGTTACAGCTTCACGCCTGGTAGCTTTTATTGCAGCACTTCCCTCCCTTTCCCTCCTGGCTGCTAAGTCAGTGATTAAAAAATAAGGGGGGAAAATAAATAAATAAATAAATAATAATTAAAAAATTAATAGATGGGAGTAAAATGTTGAGGCTGTAATAGTGCCACTCACAGCTTGGTGTGGGACAGGCAGGGATGGAGCAGAGACTGCCTTGGTGAAGGATGGAGGTGAGAAACGCTCACAAATCACCCTTATCATCTTCCCCCTGCAGCCCTAGGGATGGAAGTGGGCTCAAGACTCTGGGCTGGCAGTGTCTAGATGTTCTCAGCCTCCTTGGGAACTGCTAGTGAGCTAAAAGTACTGAGCACCCGTTAGGATCATGTGTCCAAAGGTACCACTGAGCATCAGAGCACTCATGCATGCATCCCTATGCCTGTGCTCACCTACATGCTCACAGTCCTTCACACAGGTAGGATGACCCAGCAAGCTTAATTTTCCCTGCCTGCACAGAGACCGTGCCAGGCAGGTGCCCATGCCCTGTGATGCCCTTGCACAAACTGCATTCACCTGCTTTCCCCCCAGCCCACTGCATCAGCATGGTGAATGGATCCATGGGCTGAACATGCCAGTGTCAGGCCGGGTTAGAGCTGGTGCTGAGCACCAGAGCATCCCTGATCCTATCCTCCCCACAGCAGCAGGCAGGAGTGAGCTCTGCCAGTTGTTACTTGGCAGGAGGGGACAGCATGTCCAGAGAAGGAGCCTTGTTGTTAATGAGCTCACAGCTCTGCATTCAAAGATGCTTTTTATTTTAAGCCAGAAGGGAGCAGTTCAGCTGCATCTGGTGTGACACAGCCCAGGCTGCAGAGGAGCCCTGTGATAACCTGTCCTCCTGGACTGACAGTGTGGCTGAGCTACGTGCAGCAGTGGCACTGCAGCCTTTTCATGGGGGGAAACAGCAAGGACCACAATTCAGGCTCTGCTGGGCTCCTCCACTACCCATCTGGCAGAGAATTAGGGGGATCATTCACTTTAACAGAGCTTTTAGTTATTCCAGAGTCTGGGCAGAAAGTTTTGTCTGGGGTTATCCCAGCTGACTCCTGCGGCGCTGCAGAAGGAGGAGGTATTTGGGGGCTCGTTTATTAGTAATGAATGTCGGACCTGTATGCTCTCCAGACGTGGCTTTGAAAGGGAAAAAGCGAAACATTTCTTTTCCTCCTGGTGACATTGACTCGCGGGCTGCTTGCTGTGCCTGTTTGCAGCAATGCTGCTGCACTTCCCAGCATTGGGGTGGCTTGCTTGGGGGTTACCCCTGCTTGTGGCTCAGCTGGTTCCCCAGGGCAGGTGGGAGCCTGGCTGAGATCTACCTTTAGTTTGCAGGGACTGAAGGCACCTGAAACAGCAGCTAACTTGTGGAGCACGAGTCTCCGTACAATTCATTGCAGCCACATAGCAGGATCTGGCTACTTGCTGCAGGGAAAAGAAGATGCAAAACTGAGCCTTCTCCCTCCCCCCCTCACAGTTCCCATTTCCCTCATTGTAACCTGGGGAGAATCCGAGAGGCAAGGATGGGAGATGCAGGGCAGACTTGGGCTGTGCTCTTATGAGGAGTTTCTTTTCATGTTCCCCCTACAATAGCTGGGGGAGCGGGGGTGCTCCCTTTATTCTGGGGAAGGAAGATGTGTCTGGACTTGATGCAACACAGGGGACAGACGTGTGGGCTCTGCCCTGGTGTGAACAGAGCTGGAGCATCCCTGCCGTGGGACAGAGGGGTGAGCAGTCCCCCCATCCCTGCACTGCCAGCTTCCCTGCAGTTGGAGCACCCCCTTTCCACATCAGGAGCTGGGGAGCAGGAGGTGTCAAGGAATGGAAAGCAGAGCCCCTGCCGCCACGGGGGAGCCAGCAAACACATTTTCATGTGGCATGCAGGGAGACAGGCATCTGATCCCCCCCTTCTCACCCTCCCCCTCCTTCCAACACACACCAGCCCTCAGCCCAGCTGCTGGGGCAGGGCCAGTTAGCATTTTCTTACTCCCCTTCCCCATCTGCTTCCAAAAGCCATCTGGGCTTCAGACCTGCCTGTGCATCACCCTGTTTGCAAGTAATTGCTACCTGGTCATGTTGGACTAAGAGCAGAGCTCAGGTGGGAACAGAGCACAGTGACCTTTTTTACTGCCAGGGCACCCTGGCAGGGTGGGCTGGGGGCAGTGGTAGTGAGGGGAGCCCAAGGAGGAATGGTTTCTTTAACTCCTACTGTGCCAAGCACTGCAAGGCAGTGCCACCCCTCTGCAGGCAGGTAGTGGGACAAGGGGCACACAGGGATGTCCCCATGGTGTGGATGTCTCTTGTGGGTGTCCCCAGACCTCCAGCACACATGCAGGGAAGACCAGCATGGATGGGGGAAAGCAGAGCACCAGGAAATCCTCCCTTCCACCTGCCCTGGGTGTCTGTCCCCATTCCATCAATTTAGCACCAGCCCCTGGGCTCATCCTGGTGTTTGGTGCTGTGGGTGGGCATTGGCTGTCTGTCCCTGGCAGCCCCCATTACGCTTCCAAGCAGAGTGATGAGAGTATGTGGCCCCAGCAGTGAATGAGATCCCAGCCCACGCTGTCCTCAGCAAGCTGGCAGCTGAATTACTGGGTTCAAGAGCTAAGGGCTTTTATTCATTTCTCTCTCTCTCTCTTTTTTTTTTTTTTTTTTTTTCAATGCTAATAGCTCCGCATTGCACTGGCTACTGAGCCCTCATTAATCTGGGCAGCACTTCACAGCCAGACAGAGTGACTTTTGGCAGGTGCACAAAGGCAGGCAGTGAGACACAAACCCCCCTGGGCCAAAAAAATTACCATGTGCAGCCTTTCTCCAACTTTTGTCTGTGTGGCGGGGACACGGATTAAGGAATTTCTCCTTCTGCTTTTGATGCTGTGTGTCCATCCACCCCCCCACCTCCCCCATGACCTCCCCAGTGTCCCCCCACACTGGCTCTCCCTGTCTGTGTCCCATTGGACCCAGTCCCAGTGTGATTTCCCATCTGCTGCTGCACTTTGGTGCTGAGCCACAGGCACCTGCTCAGGGACTTCCTCACCCACCACAGCTCATGTTGGATGTGTCCCCCAGCTGCCCAGCTCAGAAGTGCTGCAAGCAGGCATGGCATGTGTGGAGAGAGATGGATGCTGTCACCTATGACTCTTTTTTTTTCTGCTGTCTAAAAAGGAGCCTAGGGCAGCATCCTTCCAGCTCCTACAAGGAAGCTGCTCCAGGCAGCATCCTGGGGGAACATCCTCCCCCTTGACCCTGTTATGCCTAACACATCCCACCTGCAAACACTTAGCTGCAAGCTGGCTGTGTCTGGAGAGAGACAGGAGTTGCTCCCAAGGGGAAATGCTCAGCCAAGAGGGCTCTTTGGGCTGGAGAAAATGCTCCAGATGGAGCAGCAGCCTGACCAGGCCCGCAGGATCTCAGCTGGGCTTGCTAACTGCAACCTGTGTGCTGCAGGGCTCAGAGAGCAGCCAGGGGGGCTGAAAAGACGATGCTGAAAAGACCTAGAGAGACCCACACATAAGCTGGGTAACATTTTTCTGCCTTTTTCTGAGCCCTGTTCTCATTCCCTGGTTCCAAGTTAGCCCCAGTCCCATCACAGGGCTTTCAGGGAGCTGGCTGCTCACCCAGCAAGGTTTCATTTTATTTAATTATTTCCGTTAGGAATTAATTGAACTTGATCACGTTGGCATTGCCACCCAGATTGGTGGGTGCCACCAAGGGGCTGATCTGGGCTGATCCCATCCAGGGTGGTCCCTGCTGTGTGGCACACATGATGCTACCCTGCACCCTGCCCCGTGTGCCTGCAGGCAGCAACCCTGTGAGCAGTGCCCAGAGTTGGTGCCAGAGGTATGAATCCAAGGGTCTGGATGACAGGGACAGCCTCCCAGTGCCAGGAAACTGGAGGGAGATGCCCTGCCAAGTGGGGTGCTTTGCACAGGACATGTTAATTCATAACCTGCCTGGTCTCTTGTCCTGCCTACCCATCCCTTGGTGCTCAGGCCACGAAGGTGTGTCCCTGTGAGAAGAGGGTGCAGCAGTCGTCTCCTCAGTCTGCTTGGTGCAGTGGTGGGTGCCAAGAGTCCATCTCCACTGAGGACCCTGGTCCAGTTTAGGTTTTGTTCGCAGGTTGAAGAGGGAGGAAACTTGGTAGGGCTGGTGGGACAGTTCTTAGCCAAGACTCCCTACAGCTTGGAGAATGCACTGCTATGTCCTGCAGCAGGGACTGGTATCCTCCTGATCTTCTTTTCCCCATTCTCCATTTTGCTCAGACCCCACAGATTTTCAGTTCTCACCTATCTCATAAGTTAAGTGCTCTAAACCTCTTTTCCTGCAGGATGGGCTGTGGCCAGCCCCAGGATGGGAGCAGCCTGTCCCCTAGTATAGAATGTGATGGGTACCTACAGGCTGCTAAACAGCACTGCTCTAAGCCTGACCAATTATCTGGTCAAGAGGCAGCACCTGTGACCCCAGGGCTGGCTCTCAGCCTCTTTGGTCTGCTGGAAACTCAGGGAAACCCTGCAAAGAACCTCATTTGGTTCATCTGCCCCCCATGCCAGGCTCTGGCCTTGGAACTCATTGGCAGGCAACTTGAGTAGCTGCCCCTGTGCCCACAGGTCAGATCCAATAGTGTGACCCATAGCATGGTAGAAAGGCATCCCCCGGATCTTAGGGGTCGACTCAGTCACCAGATGTCCCAGTGCTTTGGCGAATGGTGGTTTAGGGCTTAAGCATGTCTCAGCTTGGCACAATCCCTGCACTGAAACCACCAGCATCCCCTGTTTGCATCCCACTGGCCCCATTGGTGTGAGGAGAGGCAGGACTCAACCTCTCCCCATCCAGCCCCCAAAACCTGCAGTAACACCTTTCTCCACACTGCCCCCCTCTTTAGTAGCAGCTTCACTCCTCATGGGAGGCAGGAAGCCCTTTGCTCCCAGGCATCTGCAGGAGGGCACTGTCTGGGCCTGCCTCCAGATGTTGTGCAGATGTGGGGCTCCTGTGGGCTGGGGCCGGGCAGCATGTGCAGCTGAGAGCTCAGAGCCCAGGGGACCTCTGAGCCAGGCAGCAGGCTGGATGCATGCCTGGGAGAAGATGTAGGGAAGGAAAGGCTCTCACCTGAAGCAAAATCAAAATGCCTCCCTTCCTGGCAGTGATCCCCCAGGATGGATGTAAAACACACACACACACACACACACACACACACACACACACACATACACACTTCAGTTTGTCTGCCAGAGGGGTTAAATCTGTTCTGGGGTGTTGTGCTGGGGGGACTGGAAAAAGGATGGATCTTCTTCAGGGTGCACTCCTGCTTTTCAGATACTCCTGCAAGCAGAGGATTGATGAGCTTAACCATGTGAGCTGCTGCCCAGGTGTCACATGCATCCATGATGTGCCCACCACCCCTGCCCTGCAAGGCAGCCTTATCCCATGGATGCATTGTCCCACATACCCCTGGACACACAGATGACAAAGCTTTTCTCTCTTTTGGGCTTCAGGATGTGATCAAGGCCCAGGCAGAAGTTTTTTGGCTTCATCTTGCTCCTATCATTTGATTGAATCCTTAATAAAACTCAGTTGTTGGTGGGGTCCTGTGCCTGACCCTCCAGCTATGGAAGTGCCAATTATTCTGCTGCAGCATGAGCCCCTGCCTGGGCACTGGCACCCACAGATGGGCTGTGTCAGACCTGCACCATCCTTCATGCCCCCAGCATCTTTTTTATTAACACATGCCTGGAGAGGAGGAGGTTTCTGTCAAACGGGGCACAGGGAAGGGACAAGGGATGCCCTTTGTAGCCCCCATAGCACACACAAACAGCATACAGGGGGATGAAGTTGGTCCTTCAGCCTCAGAGACCAATTGGAGGGCAATGTCCCTATGCAGCCTCTGTCATATTCTTCTGCCCTGGTCCCCTGCATGTCCTCAGGACATGTCCTCAGCACATCCTTCCATCCCTGGAAGTGCTGAGCCCTCCCCCTCTGTCAGTCAGGCGTGTTTGCTCACTGGTGGCTGTGTGATGGGGATGGACTCTTGCATCCCTATGTCCTGAAGTGAAGCTGCGTGTGGATCCAAGATCCCCAGAAGGTGTGGACACTGTCTGGAGCTAAACCACTGCACCAGTAGCTGCATCACCAGGGGGATGGAAGGGCCTCTCTTGTCCTGGCCAGAGGTGACAAAAGTACTAAGGGAATTTTTCTAGGAAAGATGAGTGGACAGGGCTTGATCCTTGTCCAAGGGATGCAAGCCAAGCTGATGCTATGCCAGTAGGAACAGGAGCAGGGTGGCCAGAGGCATACAGGTGGGCAAAACTTCCCCACCCACTGCCCTGGATGTCTGGCTCCCAGCCACTCTGACAAGAATCATAGAATGGTTTTGTTTGGAAAAGATATTTCAGATCACCAGGTGCAACTGTTAGCCCACATCACTACTAAACCATGTCCCTCAGCACCACATCTACACATCTTTTAAACACCAGGGTTGGTGACTCCACCACTACCCTGGGCTGCCTGTTGTAGAGCCTGCCTGCACATCTGCTAGTTTCTGGTGACCTCTAGAGGAAGCTGCTCCATTCCAGCATTGTGAGATTTGAAACAGGACAGGATGGGATCTTCACCAGACCTTTGGCTTAGCTGCAGCTCGAGCATTCTCCACCTGCATCCATGTGCTGGGCTCATGCCTCTGCCCAAAGCACCATAGCCCAAACTTTCCAAGATGCCTAAAACTTCCCAAAGTGCTGCAAAAGTCTCACTATCATCATCTGCCTGAACTAAACATCCAGATTGTCTTACACCCCCCTATGCTGGGGATCCTCTTACCACCCTCCCCTTCTCCCCCCTGCCCTCAGGTTGAGCTGTCGGATGGGACATCACACACCATCACAGATGCCTATGCTGGCAAGGAGTACATCATCCAGGTGGCAGCCAAGGACAATGACATTGGCACGTGGAGTGACTGGAGTGTGGCTGTCCATGCCACTCCTTGGACAGAGGAGCCCAAACACCTCACCACGGAGGCTCAGATCACAGGTGAGAAAACCCCCACGCACACACACCTTCCAGTGCAAACAGGCTGTGCCTACTGCAGGGGGAAACCCAGAAATCTCCCTGGCTGTGGGTCTCCCCTGTCCAGCTCCATCCAATATTTATCCCCAGCCAAGGAAAATCCCCCTGAATGTGGGGGGTCTGCAGCCCTTCACCCTACGCCTCACCCCCACCCATGGCACTGGAAGCAGGTGCAGCCATGGCCTGAGGGGTGCTGACTCAGCTCATGTGACTCCAGCATCCTCCTTGCCAGGATGGTTGGGGTCTGACAATGAAGGTGGGAGGTTGTTCTATTATTATTATTATTCCATGAACTGCTGCCTCCCCCCGTATCTCCCTCTCCAGTCCCACCCCCTCCACACCTCCGACCCTCACAATGCTCGGAGCGATGCCAAATCGAAATAAAAGCCACAAAGTTAACAATCCTCTGTTTCTTGGAAGGAGCTGGGACTGTGTCCAAATGGGCGTTATCAGAGCTCCGCTTCCCAGAAGGGATGGAGAGGACCCTGTGCTGGTTCCCCTGGACAGCAGGGGTGTGCAGACAGGCAGTGACTGGGCTTCTAGCTGATGCCATGCATGTCAGCTGGCTGTGTGTGCATGTGAGGAGGGGGAATGCTCAGTGTCCCCACCCTCCAACCTCTATTGCAGTTGTGCATTCAGGTCCCAGCTCATGTGTGTAAGTCATGTCCTGCCAGAGCTCTGCACAGTCTCTGTAGGTCCTGGCCATGCTCCCTGCATGGGGATGCAGGATGTGCAAGCCCCACACTGCTGGTAGGTAGACACAAAGACACCTTCTCTTTTCAGAAGCAGCACCCAGTAGAGGCCCTGGGGAGGTTCAGGCAGCAGCAGGGGTTTTGCAGCCCCTCATCACCAGAGGGGTGAACCCTTGCAAGGAGTGCAGGCACACCTTGCTGGTGTCAGGGTTTTGAATTTGCTGCTACACAGTCCTGCACGGCACTAAATGCAAGTACCACTTCCAACAGCACCTTGTGCCTGCACACGCCTGTTCCTCAGACACACATCCCTGTGCATACCAGCTGCAGCCATGCAGGGCTGACGTGGGACACCCTGACTTCAGAGCTGAGCCTCACCATGACACCTCAGAGGAGTCAGAAAGATGCCAAGACAGAACCCCTGTGTCCCCCAGCATCCTCCCTAGATTATCTGTCCAGGGGAACTTGGGGTGTGACTGAAGTTGCCACAACCTGACTGCCCAACCAAGCCCCACCTTGGGGACAGACAACCCATCTGGTCCTGTACAGGGGAGGACAAGCCCTGAAAGCCAGCCCAGAAGTCAAAGCAAGCTCTAGGACATTCCCTGGGCAGGGGATGCTCTCTGATAAACACCTGTGGCCATGTCATCATGGCCACATGATGACATCTTAGCCAACTCACCATCTGCCTCCCTCCCTGCAGAGACAACAAGCGCTAGCACCTCCTCTTTCATGCCACCCCCCACCACCAAGATCTGTGACAAGGGGGCCGTGGTGGGCAGTGGAGCCGTGGCAGTTAGTTGGACAGCTGGACTGGTCTTGGCTGCCTATGGTGTCCTCTTTATTTAGTGAGTATCTGAAAGGTGTGAGAGATGGGATGTGGGTGCTGGGAGGGGGCAGGGATATGGGGACCTCAGGGGCTCCAGCATGGTTGAGCACGGGGTGTCAAGCAGTGTGTGAAGAGGATTGCAAATAAGCCATTTGGGGTTTGTTTGTTTGTTTGTTTGTTTGTTTTGTTTTGTTAGGTTTTTTTGTAAACTCAACAAAACTGACTGCTTTTTCAGTTTGGGTATTCTGGAGGAGAATTCAAAAATGGCTTTTAAAAAATATTCCACAAAGCCTGCAAAAGGGTCAGTCTTTGATGCCTCCTTCTTAGCAGCTCTCTCCTCAAAAGTGTCCTTGGTTTGGCTTAGAATGGATCTGGCAGCTTGGAGACGCCCATCATGCCTCATTCCTCTCCAGGCCAGGGCTGCTGTCTCATGGGTTGTTTTACTTTGTCCTTTCACTGTACCCACACTGCCCAAAGACTGGGCAATCGCCCCTGGCAGCAGCCACCTCTCTCACTTTTGGGCGATAAAGGATGTGCCTCCTCCAAGGAGCAGCACAAGGTCCTTTGCTTCCCTCCGTCTGTGCCATCTCCATGACTCCATGACACTAGTGGCGGCAACGGGGGAGAGAGCCAGTGGCACACAGACGGGGGTGGATGGGCAGGGAGGAGGTGGAGGTGATGGGTTTGAGTGCTCAGGTTCTGGGAAAGAGTGAATTTCCCTTTGGTAAAAGTCCAAATTGTTGGTGTGTTCCCTCAATGACCCCTTTCCTCCCTGCTTGCAGATCCCCATCCGTCTGTTCGTCACAGCCCAGCGCCGACACCTTCCCACCGCCGCCACCTTCTCCCCTTTGCCCCCGCAGCCCCGACTCCACCATCCCCCTCTCCCAGGCTGAGTCTCCTATCTCTTGGATTTTGCACACGTTGAGGATGTATCACGCTTCTCCCCATCGCTTCAGAGGAGGACAGAGCCACCGCCGTCCCATGGGAGCTGGGAAATCCTCTCCCAGCCCAGAGCGAGGAGACGTACTTGTGTCGTCCCCCCCTCCCCACACACCCACGCACCCACACACACCCATCCCCTTCCCCTTCCTTCTCCAGCAAGGCGAAGAAAGCCCGGACACTGCGCTGCAGCTGAGGACCCTGCTCATACAGCTTAACCCCCCCCCATGCCAAAGAAGTGCCCGCCCGCCCCATCCTGTCAGGGAGCATGACGGCGCACCGACAAAGGGGATAGGAAAATGGGGGGTGGTGGGGGTGGTGAGGGGAATGGTGTGCCCAGCTGTATAGCCCCCCCTTTCAGCAGAGGGGGGTCCCCCGAGGACTGGACTTGTTCCCACCAAGCTTTTTTTTGAGCGTGTGGAGATGATGGAGGGGTAGCATGGGGTGGGGGGTGTGTGTGTGTGTGTCTTGGGGCCCCTCTAAGGGGAGCGGTGGAGGAAAGAACTGGTGGATTTTGTAGGTGTGGTGAGGAGCAGGGAGCTGGCAGGGTTTTTAGTGGGGAAAAATAGGAACAAATGATAGCACCGATAAAGCCCCTGCCCCTAGCTGAGCCCTTGGGACAACTGCCCCTATGGCTTTCCCCATCCCCTCAGCACCTCTAAGGAGCCTTTGCCACCCCAACCCCATCCCCATGTCACCCCCAAACTTTTAACCATGTTGGATACAGGGAATCGCCCCCATTGACGTCTTTGTCTCATTCTCCAGCAACAGCAGAATAGCTCTGCTGTTGCCTTTAGAGCTGGAGTCCTGCAGTACTGTCCCCTGCTGTTGTCCCCTGCTGTCCCCTGCTGCTGTCCCCATGCCTGCTCTGCTCTCCTCCCCTTCCTGCCCCAACCCCTGTTTTGTAAAGACACCTCATCCAGCCCCTGTCCAGACCCAAGCGCAGTATTTAATACCTTATGTCCTAGTATTCCAACTGTTGACATGCTGTATTTGAATTTTTTATAGATGTATATATATAAAAAAAATGAAACAAAAAAAAAGGAAAAAAAAAAAAAAAAAAAAAGAAAAAACAGAACAACAATTAATAGAGGGGATAAAAACAAGCTCACATAGAGACAATGCACACACGCGCACACACACCAGGAGAGACCGTCTTCATTAAATGATCATTTCTGACATGAACTGACAGCTCTGGGTATTCTTTCTCCTCTGTCTGGAGCAGGTGGGTTCAGCTGCCCACTCATGGTGCTGGCTTTGATGGTGAGGATGTGGGGATGGCAGTCAGGGGGACACAGACACCTGGAGCCTGCCCCACAGCTTGAGCCCATAGCATCATCGCCCCAGGGGTTGAGGGTGTTACTCAGTTTAATTGCCGGGCCCAAACCAGGACAGAGGGAGAACCCAAAAACTGGCTTTTGGGACATCCTGAGAAGGTCCAAGGGTGTATGCCTACCCCTAAGGATCCCTGGTGATGCAGAAGAGATGGTTGTCACCTCCCAGTGTGGCACCTGAGCTGTAGTGCTGCATGTCCCCATTCTAGGCCCTTGAGGATCCCATGCCTTGCTGCATCCTGGAGGCTGGAGAAGACACGTAGTCTCAATTAATGCACTTTACATGTCTAATTAATAATTTCACATCAGGAAAATGCCACTGGACCAGATGTTCTGAATTAAACTTCCACTGTGGCAGGGCTCACATGGATCCAGGGCAGGGGAAAAGCAATGCTGTCAGGGTCTGGCCTCTCCCCATGTGCCTTGCCTGTGAGCACCATTTGGAGAAGGGATATCATCAAGCTGGATACATATCTAACGATATCATCACCAGGGAAAAAAATGGTTTGTGGGGTTTTTTTTAACAAATTGCCTGCCCAGTGCCCCAGCAGTGTCTTCCAGTTGAGAGATAGATAGATGAATGGGTGGATGGAATGGTGGATGGATGGATGGATGGATGGATGGATGGATGGATGGATGGATGGAAGGGTGGGTGGGTAGAGGTGAAGTAGCCACAGCCCAGGCTCTTCAGGGCCTCAAGTAAGCACCAAGCTGGTTGCCTACCAGGCACTTGCAGTGATTTTAACCATGCTGAGGCTTTTATCAGAGGAGAGCTCAGCCACAGGCAGCCCTGCCTCCTGCTGGGCCGTGCCGGCAGCATCACTGCCCCACGTGCTGACTTTGTTCACTGGTTAATGTTCCATTACCAGACAACATGCCTCCATCATTTATTAATGTTTCATTAGTGTTAAAAACATATGGTAATTAATTATGCACTAATTATGGATTCACAGCGCTAAAAGCCAGGGTAATCTACCATAGCAGATGGCTCTTCAGGGTAGGGGGAAGGGACAGCTCTTAGCAGAGATGAAAATGTCAGGCCCAGCCCTTGCCTCGGGGAAGCATCTCAGACAGACAGATTCCCTTCATCTCCAACCAGGCTCTCCATGCCGGGTCCAGAGGCACACTGTGTCAGGTTATTAAGCAGAGGAAACCTTGCCCATTTCAAGTTAGTTCAGGGACAAAGGGAGAGGGGCTCCTGCTGCCTAGGGCAGTTGTGTGAGAAGCCATCCAAGAGCAGTGGCTCTCACATATAGCAGGTGTCACCCTCCAGCACCTGGAGTTGGCAAGCAGCCTGACACCAGCTCCGGGGTGCTGTTCATCAGCCCCTCCACAGTGTCTGGCCAGATTAAGCAGCAGTCCATAAAGCAAAGGGTGTTGTAAAAGCCCAAAAAGCCCACTCGTGAAGTGCTCCAGTGATATTACATACAGATGTGCAGAGATGTTTCGAACTGGGGAAGGTCCATGGGGAGCATCCCTGCCAAGCAGAAAATCCATCCACTTAGCAGTATAAATCCATACAGGAAGAAAGAGGGAATTACAGTGCTCAGAGAGACCTGTGCATCGCATAACCTGAAATCCAATACATCAGCCAGGCACAACGGGTCCCTGCATCTTCCCAGCACATATGTGGCAGTAAATCCCACCCTAGGTGTTGTTTTCGGCTGTTGCTGATGTGAGAGCAGCCTTGCACTGCAATCCCCAGGCTCTGCAAGAGGGATCAGAAGAGCGGCTGGAAGGCAGGAGCTATTTCCTGCCCATGAAGTCTCATAGGAAGTAGAAAGCCCTCCTCGCTTGAGTAATGGGCTGAACAGCAGAGTGGGTCCAAATCACTGCACCTCCTGCATCCTTCCCTGGGGCAGGTGCCAGCATAGATCTCATCCTCCCTGACCCAATCATCAGAGAAGGTCTCCATCAGAGAAGGAGCCTGGGGCCCTGTAGTGATAATAAGCATCTTATCACCAATTATGCTGAGAGCACTGGGTTGTACAGCTCCAATGGGGCACCACACTGGATTCCCTTGGCAGGTTGTAGCCTCCCTCCAGGACTTTCTTTCCAGTGGCAGGAAGAAAGGCTCAGACATCAGGGTCCCACCATGAGTAAACGTTCCCACCCACACTTAATGGTGCAGGAAGGAGCCCAGGAGCTTTGAGTGATTCAGCTACCATTATACAGAGAAACAGACAGAGCTGCAGGTGTGGTCCCTGTGGGTAACAACAGCCCTGGACATCCTCATGATGCTGCAGGGCAGAGGCTTGTAGCAGCAAGAGGTGGCAGATGGTCGAGCAAAGTGTAACATCTTGGACCATCTTATTCCTTCATGCCTCCAGATCAGGATTCAGTGCCCCTCCAGAAGAGGCTGTCTGTTGTTTGAAGAGCCTCAAAGCAGTGACTCTTCTATTCCTCATGTACATCCTGAATGTCTCAGTCTCTGCCCTGGCACTGTGTCCCTGGTCCCCAGACACTTCATGCCCTCCCTCCCCACCAGGCCATCTCTGACACCTCCTTACCCCACATAGTCTCACTATGGCCAGATGAGCAGCACCCACCAACAACCTCCCAGCTCCCCATCACCTCCTTAGTGTTGTGGCCTCCCTCTCTACCTTTAGTTTGTTCCAGTCCCCTGCCTGCTCTGGCCAGGCTGACCCACACAGAGCATCTGCTCACAGCATCCCCAAACCCCCTGCATGCAGACAAAGCAGCCAAGCACAGCCCACCCAGCTCAGCTGCAGCACAGAGACAAGACCACACCAGGGTCCCCTAATAAGCAATTGACTTTTTTTTTTTTCTTTTTTTCCTCCCTTTCAAGAAAAAGCCAAGCATTAATTTGGCTTCTGCCACTCTGTTTATCTAATAGCATTGCTGATTGATTGTCTTATTTATAACCCAGATCCGGTGTCTGGGCTGCTTGTGGAGACAGGGTGATTGATGGAAAAAAGACAGCCAGGGAGGGACTTAATGGAGCCATGCGGCTGAGCAGTGGAGTAGTGGCTTCAGCATGAAATGAAAGTGTCTCCCAGAAGTCTGGGCTGTTCTTCCTCTTTCCTTCACAGTTCCTGGGGAAGCTAAGTGCTGGGAGAGAGCAATGTGCTTCCCACACCCTGCCAGGAGTGATAAGGGACGGATCTCAGGTCTCTTCCAGCAGCCTGGAGGAGGACAGGCCAAGAGGGGACACAGCCAACAGGCTGCTTCCCAAGAAGGTGTCATACAGCCTCTGGGAAGGTTTTTCCTTTCCAGGATGAAAGGGGTGGTTTGAAGATATGAGACAGATCCTGCCCACCTGCCAGGCTGCTGTAAAGCCAGGTAAAGCAGAGAGGAGCCATTCCCAGGGGTGACCAAGTGCTGCTGGGTGGGGAACTTGCCTTCCTGCAGGCTGTCAGGATCTTCCAGAGGTCTCAGTTTTGTCCAAGTCTGGGACAGGAAATTCTCAGGGAAGTTCCCCTGTTCCTCACACCTGATGGACACAAACCCCAGCAGAGTCACTGATTTGTGTGTGAATCACCCCATGGGGACAGCCACGAAATCAAAGCACCAGCAGACAGAGAAGGAGGAGCCACAGTCACAGGTGGTGACAGGCCATTACTCAGTGTCATGATGGGGATGTGTGACAGCCCAAACATGTCCCAAACCTCCAGCCTGCAGAGTCACCCCAGAACAGCCCCTGCCCCAAACACAGGGCTGGGTCGTGGTCAGGAGATTGCTGACAACTCCAAGTTGCCAAGAAGGCATTTAGCTTTGATTTGAGCCAGAACTAAACCCTCATCTTGTCCATAAAGACAGGTTTGGGAAGAAAAAATAACATATTGGTTCAGTCAAAACATTTCGTTGCTGTTTGATGGTCTTTATTTCATGTCTGATTGTAACAGATAATCTAATGCAAGCCTAAAACAAAGCCAAACACAGTTGTTTCATTATGAAAATCCCCATCAGACAGTTTTGACATGGCCAGACCCCATTCCCTTTCTTGTTTTTTTGGTTTTCTTCCTTTTTTTATTTTTTTTTTCCCCATCTGAAATTTGAGCAAAACCAAAGCAGCTTCATCAACATTTCTATTCAAGCAGACCAAACGAAACCAGCCTCCTGCCCACCAGCCAGTGCCTGCTAAACCCTACCCACTGCCTTATGATAGAGATTTATTTCTTGAAGGAGAAACCCTCCTTGAAAAGCCCAATCTGGGCCATTAGACACAGGCATGTCCCCTACACCCAGGGTGTCCTGTAGCCTCCATGGTCCCCCCATGGGTGACACAGCTACCACCTCATGTTGCCAGGGTTGTGGGGGTAGGGAGGGGACCAAGATGGGGGTGGGGTGGGGTAGCGGGGTGGTAATCCTTGCAGGATGTTAGAAGATGGAGGGGCCCCCAAGCAGCGGGAGCGGAAACTGCCTTTGATGTAGGAGCTCTCCTTTCGCAAACACAATGAGTTGCAGAGGAGTTTTATAAACATGGCTATTGTTGCTCCGTCCCTTTGGTGGGAACAGATGGTCTGAGTGCTCTGCTCGGCCCCCGCTCCCCTTCCCTCACCCCCCTCCACCCCCACCCCCATTAATAAAGCCCCAGCAAGTCCAGCACTGCTACGGTTTTCCCAAGGGAGATCAATAAATAAATGTAATAACAACAAAGGGGCCCATGCAGACGAGATTGGGTTACAAAGAGGCCTCGGCCGCCCCCTCCTCCTTTCCGGGTAAAAGTCATTGCACGCAGGCACTCTGGCTGGTTCTGGGAGAGGTTGCTCCATCGCCACTGTCTGCGGGAAGCAGGGACAAGATCTTCCCACCAAAGGAGCCAGGCACCAACTGCAAGTCTTCATGACACCAGTCAAGGGTAAAAACACGTGGTTTTGGTGGCCAACCCACAGCCTTGGCCATGGGATATTGATGGCTACCAGTTCATCTTCTACACATTCAGAAGTCACCTGATGCCAGCATGGGCCTGGGAACAGGCTCAACAACAGGCCCTGGATGTGTGGCAGGCAGGTGCCTTCTTCCAAAATTTCCTAGCCTACTGGTTGATTCAGGTAATTTCCCAGTAGGATACTACCTAGCATAGGGCAGGTGTTGAGGCTCCACCTTGACTCACTTTCTACCTTGCTCTTGACTGACACTGGACCTTACAACTTTCTGGCCAGCTGAAAAGCATTGGTGACTCTGACCTGACCTTAACAGCATGATGAAGTTTTATGCAGGTCTAAGCTAAGCTAAGGTCTGAGCTAAGCAGGTCTGAGCAGGTCCAGGAGCTAAGGTTTGTACAGATTAAGCAGGGCAGAAATCTGCAGAAAAAAGGGCTATCTGCAGGGAAGGTACTCATGTGGAAACCACCAAACACTGCCCTTGGGACTTTAGGGCAGGAGGACAGCTTCTCCCAAGGAAGAAGGATTGGTGAGGTTGAACATGGCTATAGCACCTCACCAAGCTCTGGATGCTGGAGAAATCATGCTCAGGCACTCAGTCAAGTGGCCTCTCCTTTGGGGAAGGAGAAGACCAGCTCAACAGAGCTTTCCAGAGATTCATCTGCTGAAGAACCCAGACCAATCCCATGGGCAGGGACTAGAGGGGACTTTGGTGATGTGCAAGACGGGCTGAGAAGACAATTTGGTCTGGAAGGCCTGCTCCAAGCCCTGACACTGCATCTCTGCTGCAGCCATTGTCTGACCTTCTCCCTGGCTGCTTGGAGGTGATGAGATGCTGGTTTTACCTACACAGGACTCCTGCAGCTGGGGGTCAACGGGACAAAATGTGTCTCACACACGCATGTGCATGCACTGCTGCCTCCCCTGCGAGCTGCCCTGGAAACCTCCTCCTCCCCCCAACCCATAAAAAAATTAAAACTCTTGATATCGTCTCACATAAACGTGGATTTGAGGCCCCGTCAGTCACCAGACACGTCCCACAATCTGTGCTGGCTCCGGACAGCTGGAAGGGTTTGCTGGAGGACCAGAATGACTTCACCCTGCCTCCCACGGACCGGGGTTACCCGGAGTGCTTGGTGTGGGGAGGGAAGCCAGGGACAGAGTGCAGCCAGCCCCATCCCTGCCACCAAGCTGTGTCCTGGACCCACCAGGTTGGGTGCTGGTCCAGAGAATGGCCCCAGGCACTGACAGCAGAACCACCCAGGGATGCAGAGTCCATCCCCATGGGTGTGAGAGAGGCAGCTGGCCTGGGCTCCGGTGCTGGGGAGGTTTATGAGGGCTGACCCCTTGCACCGAGCGCCTGGGGCAGGATAAATCCCACTCTGCCTCAGAGTGCAGGTGCAGGGGGCTGACAGAGAGAGGAAGAGACTACAGATGCATGGGGGATGTGGTAAGGGGGAGCTGGGGCTGGCCTCAGACTGCATGCAGCTCCCCATCCATCCCTGTGGTGGGAATGGTCCCCTCCATCTGCTGCAGAGCCCACTGCACTGCCTTGCAGATGTTGTTCCTGCAGGCAGCCTTCCCCGGTGATGCCCAGGGACACGGGAAGACCTACAGCATGTCAGTAGATGTGCCACAGGCTGTTCGGAGGAGACTCGTGACATTCTGGGTGACAGAAGATGACTGCTGGCATCCCCGGGGTACTACAAGTGCTTGGGTACAGGGATCTGTAGCCATGTTGCTCACGTTGACTTCGCCCCTGGTTTAAGGCATAGCAAGAACCTCCTGGACACTGTACCAAAGGAAACAGGCAGGATCTGGAGAGATCATCTAGTCCCTCACCCTCTTGTCATCTCAGGCAGGTGGCATGAAAAAAACTGCCAAGTGCCTTAGGTTAGGGTCACATCCTTAGCCATGAGCGTTCCTGCTCTTGCTCCAGCACAGGGAGGCACTTGAGACCTGCACTGGGAAAGACACCCAGGATCAGACACAGCCCCCCTTGCTGGACACTGGGGCTGGCTGGGGCTGGGATGTGGGGACCATCGTGTGCAGGGCTGGCAAGGAGTTTTGCAAGAAAAAAAGGGATTTCAGCCCACAGCCCACCTCTTCCATTTCATGTAGCACTGAACTAGGCCCTTACTTTAGGAGTTAAGCAGGGGGTTGGGAGCTTTTCCCTGAGTGAATTATAATCATCCTTTAAAAAATAATAATAATAACACAAAGCAGGTGACTAAGCTTGAAGGTGGATAAATGTCCTGCACAGAGCACCTGGATCGACCCAAGTGCAAGCCTGGCTTTGGACTCTTTGAAGTCAGAGCATCTTTGTGCTCTCGGTGGGTTCGGGCTGAAACCCTCCGTGCGTGCCTTCTACTGATGCTTCGATAATTTATAGATCTGTGAGGCTGTCCAGAGAGCTCCTCTGTGAACTTCAAGCACTGACCCAGTTCAGCTGGGCTGGGTCATGTTTGCCTCCCATGAACAGCTTGGTAGGAGCACAGTACAGCACAAATCACCCCCTAAGAGCAAACACCAACACTTCACGTCCAAATCACGTTCACAGACTTGCAGTGTCCCTCGGGGCATTCAGTCCCCTTGCTGCAAGCTCCCTGCTCCACCTGATGGGCAACCCATTGACTGACAAACGTGTGCACCCTTTAATTACAGCACAGTGAATCCACTTAGTACTGTTTCATTAGATATCTTGTCTATTCGAGGAGCTGGATCGGTACTTGCTCGGCTCAGCAGCCAAAGTCTCCGGATTTTCAGGACTTTAATATTCACTCTGATCTGTTCATAAGTTATTCATAGGGAGTGGGAAATGCCTAACAAGAGAAATCACTGCAAATTGCTGGTGCTTCTGAGGCATTCTTGCAATCTGCTTGCACAGAAAGAGGAGGGGAAAGTAATAAATAAATTATTGTTTACAAATTATTTACTTGTCTCCACTAATTTCCATGCTGTTTACCTGGCAGCAGTCTGAAGTAAGGAACAATTAGAGACTTTCTCCTGGCATACCACTAGCTGGAAGTTGTGCAGCATGGCAGGAAGAAGGCCAGGGCAGCAGAAGAGCAATAAAGAGCTAGTTTGGCTGGAAGAATTGGACATTGAGTGCAGTCTTGATTGGTCTTCACATTCCAGAAGGCATCTTTGTGGAAAAGGTGTCTCAGTCAGCCACCTCTGCTCAGCTTGGTTGGCTCCATCCCTTCCTAGTAGATGATGTCCCTCAAAGTTTCTTCCTTTGCATCACATCTGGGCAGTGCCCACACTTCAGTGCATGTCTCCAAAATCTGGCAGTAGGTAGCAGCACAGACAGTGCAGGGATGTCCTTTCTGACCCAGCTCACCTACGGAGTAAAGTACAGGATCACACAGCTTCTTAAGGGTCAAAAAGTCCCCAAAGACACTGCGGTCTGGAGAAGGTGACCAGGGCTTACTAGAAATCCCCTCTCTGCTCCAGGGAAGCCAGGGCTTTGTGGAGACCAGGAGAAGGTCCTAGCTGCATGCTGTGCCACAGAGTGAAACAGAACAGGAAGGATGACCTTGGCATCAACAGTATTTTCTCTGCAAATGTGGGAAAGATTATGCTCACAGCCATATAACCCCCAAAAGTGAACTCATTCCTGTGGCATAGCCTACCCCAGCAGACAATGGCTACTTGAGCCAGGCAGCAGAATGAACCTGTCCTCCTACTTATGGACATTTCAGAATTCTCAGGGGAGCAGGAAAGTGAATGTGTCCTCTGGGGAAGGAAAAGACAACCTGGCAATGTCAGGAGAATAGGACAGGCTGGGAACTGGTCAGTCCCAGTCAGGCTGGTGTGTCTTGCAGACTTCCTCATGCTTCATTCTCCTCCTGTTGCTCAAGGGTTTCTGAATTCCCTTCCTCTGAGCATTTAAATCCTGCATTCTTCCAGGCTAGTCCTGGAGCATTCTGGGCAAATGTGGCTCTAGAAGGATAACCCAGATGCCTGTAGGGTGGAAAGGGATGCACAGGCTGGGAAAGGTCTGCTGAAGCTTGAACTGAGACTGCCACCAATTTCTGGCAAAGCTTGTATGAGGGCTCAGGACATGGTAAAGCAGTTAATTACTGTAGAATAAACCAACTTTGCAGGACAGTGACCCAGTGCATAGGGGACTGACCAGGTGCACAAAAAGGCAGGTGGAAGTAAAATTATTCTGTCATAGCCTGCTGGACACAAAGACACCATTAGCCAGCATGGAAAAGAAGATGTACAAGATGGATAGACCCATGCCAACATGACCCACAAGCAGGCTGCTCCTGGTGCTCACACCTGCCTGTGCCATGACCATATCATGGAGACAGGTGACAGTGTCCAAGGTGTCAGTCTGCAGGAGATCTGCAAGTATGCCAGGAGATGCAGGGAGAAAATTGGGATGCTGGGTCCAGATCCATGCTCTCACCTGTGACATGGACAGAGAATGCTCTCTGCAGGCTGCAGAGCTCCCTTGGAGCCCCATCTCCTCTGTTTCCCTCCCTGGTCCCAGACACCTCTCACTCCTCCATGCCCCAAGCTGCTTGTCCCCTGATCCCTTCCAACTCATCACTCCCCACAAGCGGCCCATAAATCATCCTTACACACACACCTCCCTTGGCCTTGGGGAGAGGGAATTTATCCCCCTGGCTCAGCTGTCAGAGAGACCTCCAGCTGCCAGGAGTGATCCACATGCTCTGAATTCATGGCAGCAGGTGCAGGACCTCCAGCAAAGGCTCCTGTGACTGCTTCCCTACCAAACCTTGCAAGCACAGTCCTTGCCACATGCCTGCATCCACAGAAACTGCCCAGAAGAAATTCCCCAGCAGGAAGTCATTGCTGTGGTTCTTCATGAGGGCATCCTTTGCAGCTGCGTGCTCTGGCCAAGAAGCAGAGAGGCAGGAGGGGACTGCAGGAAGGGGTTGTAGGTTGGAAGTCCCTGGCACACTGCAGGTGGTGGTCATCTACAGGGTGGGCACTTTTCCAGCTCCTTGGAGAGTCCTGCAGCACCCAGAATAACTGCAGGCAGCTGATCCAGGATGGTCCTCACCAGTCACTAGCATATGTTGCATACTCTTGCAGACATCTGGATGTGGAGCCCTTCTTGTCATTGGCCTGAGAAAAAGGTGCAGTCAAGGAAGTAAGAGGAGAGAAAGACATGGAAACACTTGTACATCCCTTGTCCAGCACACAGATTCTGCAGGGAGAGAGTCAGTGGTGGATGGGAGCTGACAGAAGTTCACTTGCTTGCACCAACCTGCTGATCTCCCTGCACAGCTGCCCAGACTGTGGTGTGAGATGAACACTGAGCAAATACCCCCTTTTTTTTTTTCCTGCCATAATAATCCTGTTTAACTTTTCAGCTTATCACCTGCACAGAGGTTTATAAAATTTTCAAGCTAATGGTGTCTCCAGTGATGATACTGCAGATGTACAACCTGCATCCTGGGATGAATAAATTATAGGAGGCAGACTAAATTGCAATGGGAAGCACAGCACCTGCAGGATGGAAACAGATGGCTCTGCCGAGTGCCACAGCTTAGTTTCAGCAAGGGCCCAGTTGTTCCCAGTGCTGGCCCTTTTGTCGTGGCCCTAAAGACCACCTGGGCCCACCTGAGGCTGCAGATTCCTGATGCAGCAGCAGTGGGGCTCTGTGGGTTGTGGCTGTGTGGTTGGGCACCATGGTGGCTGTCCCTGGGTCCATGTGGGCCACCTTTCTTTCTTTCTGCTGCCCACTCAGTCTTCATGGAAGAGGACGCTCACATCCTCCAGGAACTGATATCATATTTGGCAGCTTTCTTGAGTGGGGCTGCAGCTGCAGTTTCATTTGCTGCTGAACTTACCACAACAATCCCTCTCCTGCCTTTCTCCATCCCCACACACATGCAGAGGCAGCTTCCAGAGCAGGGTGCCCCATCTTCCTCACCTACCCCATGGTTTGAGGCACTCAGATATGGGATGAGGATGGGCATGGGGCTGTGCAGCACTCATGTCTTGGCAATGTGACCCACTGGATGACCACAGCTCAGCACCGGGGCTCCTTCAAACTCAGGGGCAGCACAGCCCCACCTGATGTCCAACAGTGCCACATTGCTCTGGCTCTGGCTACAGCAAAGCTGTCAGGACACTTGCTGCTTTCATGTCCTGGTTTAGGCCAGGATAGAATTAATATTTTGTCTTGTAATTTTGCTTTCAGCTAAGTATTTTCTAAATAGCTGCACTTGCTGGAAGTAACAGCAAGTTTCTCAGTCAGTGTCTGCTTTGATAATGCTTAATGTTTATATTTACAGCAAGAGAATGTTGTGCAGAACCCAGGCCACTGCTTTGTTCCACGAAACATCTTATGCTCCAGAAAGAGAAAGGGAGTAAAGGGATCATACCCACAACCCTCCATGAGCAAGGAGCAGGACTTCATGCCTATGTGCCCCTTGGCTGGGCTTAGACACCAAAGCTGGGCTGGGGCTGTGCACAAAGTCCCCATGGGATGGCAAGGACCCAACAAGAGCAACATCCAACACCTGTGCTGGTGGGGCTCACTTTTTTGAGAGCAGCCCCAAACACTGCCTGAGCTTGAGGTTCTTGGAGCACCAGGGATGCTGCAGCCCCAGGGCTGTGGCAAGGGCAGCACTGGGAGGGGGCAGAGTCACCATTCCCTTTGTCTGGAGAAAGTTTTACTGCACTGGGTAACACCATCTAACTCCACTTTCTTTCACAGTTTCATTGCCTCGTTCCAGAGTGATTGCAAAGGCGAACATATCCAAAAGCAGATGGATCCACTAAATGTTTCTTTGCTGCGCATTATCTCATACAGTTTGGGTGCAATAAAACTTCCAGGCAGAGCAAATCTTCAAGCTTGTGCAGTGTCTTATTTTTAGCTGCAAAGTATGTCTGTTTTAGTGCTCCTAATCCCTGGCTTGGTAGTAATTTATGGAGCAAGCTCTTGGAGCACTTGGGCTAAAAGATTTCTAGTAAAACTTTTATATGTTGCAGAGATAAATCCCATGGATGCTCACAGTCTTGGGGGACTCTCCTCCAGAAGTGTGTTTTGCTGAGCACTCCCTCAGTTTAGGAGTAGGTTCAGGCAAGAAAGCATCGGATGGCTGAGAATAAACGGTCCTGGGTGTTGTCATGATCTGCAAATTGCCTAGAAGAAGAAACCAGGAGAGGCCTCAGCTTCCCAGCCCCAGGCATGCTGGAGTTATGAGAATCCTGGCTCAGAAGGAGATGTTTGCCCCAGGTCAATGTCCTTTCCATGATGCCTGGCAAGCACTACAGCTGAACCTTGTTATCAGGCTATGCCAGGTGGCAAGAGGCCTGAGCTGGAGAGCGATGACTCCAGCTTTAATGGGATTACCAGGATGGCTGGATTACAGAGAAACCTGCACATACATTGCCCTGAAGTGTTTTCCATGGAAAAGGCTGTAGCTTAAGGGCGGGGTCAGTAGCAGAAGTTTTCCTCTCCATGTCCTTGGGCTTCAAGGAAGATATTTGCAAGATGGAGCACTACTTTATGCTTCTGTGGAGCAGGGGTTTGAGAAAAGTCAATAAGCAGAGAATGGGAAGATCCCAGTGCAAAAATAAATGGTCCCATAGCTATGCTCCCAGCTCATCCCTCCAAGGATGGTCTGCATCACCAAGACATGGCTCTCTCAGACTCCTGATGCCTTCTGAAGCTGGCAGCTCTCAGAGAAACCCCTGAATCTTGTGCCTGTGAAGATCAGAAAACACTTGCATTTGGTCCAACAGCTGGGGCGGTAGCTGCTGTGTAATTACTGCAGCACATCCCAGCAGGGAGGCTGCTGATTTGCCATCTGCACTGCACAGCAAGATGGGCTGATATTCACTGTGCCACCATGTTTGGATTCACACAGGCCAGTATCCTCCAGTACTCCAAATTCCCAAGAGCACTTTTTTGTTTTTTTCTGAAGAGAGGGAATGTTGCCAGGAACAATAAAGAAAGGAAGGTCGAATCCAGCAAGGAGACATTGCAGTTATACATAACTTTATAACCCAGGTGGGTGCCAAGGTGAGCTGCAGCACTTGGGTGGATGCTCTCCCTGTGTGCTGGCTCTTCAAAGACGAAGCAGCTTTCCCTGTTCTTGGCTTAGAGGTAACTCTTGGATAGGACAGCTTGGTGGCATCATTGCATGCTGTTACATTGGGGAGGGTGGGTCTCTCCCAAATGTTTCCAGGTAATTTAGTCAAGGACAATGTCAGCCAATGCCCAGGTTTATTGTCTTTGCATTTTTTTGTGTCATTTGACAAACGCAGTTGCACAAAGCAGGCTCTGTCTCATCACAACCTGTTGGGAGCTGATTTGGCTGGGCTGGGCAGAAGAATAGCTCTGGGAGGTATCCTTCTCCTCCTGTTTTGTCTCTCCCCTCCCAGAGGTGGAATTAGCCTACTCACAGCAGCCATCGGGGATCCTGTCCCAGGAGGAATGCCCTCTAGACACTCTCTGGAGTTGGGAAATGTTGGAAACTCACCCCGTGCCTTCCTGCCTCTAACACATGGTGTCTGCAATGAGGGATACCTGCCAGATTAGCAGCAGGACCCCTCCTAAAACGACCTCTTTCCCACAGTCCTGACTGCCTGCTCATCCCTCTGGCAGCTCACAGCCCACACACCTCCTTCTATTCACCTTTTCCATCCCCGGACTGATTCCCACACCTTTGCTGGTGTTCCATCACACCAGAGAGATTCCTGTCACCCTGAGCATCCTCCTCTCTGCCCACCCTGGGACTCTCCATGGGCAGCAAGCTGAGCAGATCCCCCTCCCAGACACTGCAAGGTGCTGCCAGCATGGACACACTGCTGGCATGGACACATTTCCATTCCCTGTTGCCAGCTTGGTGCAGGGAGGTGGCCAGTTGGCACACAGGGCAAACTCCGGGTGACCAGGGATTGCCACACAGGTCCCAAAAAGTTTAATTTCTTTTAACTTTTTTTTCATATCTTTTGCCACTTCCATCTTTGTTTTCCCAGTCAATGAGCAGGATGCCCAAAGCCAGACAGTGGGCAGCTGGTGATGTGCACACCCAGCCAGGCTGGCCACTGCATTTCAGTCACCATGGGGAAAGGAGCTAAAAAGTTTCCTGAGCCAGCAGCAGGCACTGCAGCAGCTCCACTTGAACTGAGCAAGCAGTGGCCTGCTGGAGGAGAAGATTCAGGTGAGACCTGGACAGCAGATCCTAAGCAGGTCAGACCAGGGAGCCTGCCTAGGAGTGCAGCCATTGAGGAACTGAGGCAAAGATGATGAGGGAGCTCTGACTGGACTCTGGTTATCCCCAGTTCCTCCTTTTTATCCTGCCTGGGATGCTGCCTGGACACTGCAGAGGGCAGAAGAGCAGGGACAGGTAGGGATGGATGAACAGGGTAGCTCTGAGCCCAGACTAAGCCCCCCTCCTGCAACTGCTGTTCCTGCCTCAGCACAGGAGCAGCACATCAGGGTGGGAGCTGCTGGCCCCAGCCTCCCCTATCTGGGAAAGATGCCTTCTCCTACCCACCTGCCCTGATTAGGGAAAGAGCTCCAAGGATGTAGCAACACCATGTCCAGCAGGGTCACTGCCCCAGGACCCTCACTCTGCTGAGTGCAGGAGGAACCTGTATGGTTGCTTTGTACCCACAAACACATCCATCTGTGTCACCAAGGCTAGAGATGCCCTGGCTTATGTCTTCCATTCAGAGGCTCACAGCTAATTCAGAAAATCTGCCTGCCCTTGCTTGATGCAGGGCAGCTTGCAGGAGCTGGCAGTGCCTGAAGTGTGCAGCCTCTCGTTGGCTACTGCTCCTGCTCCTCCTGAGCTGTTCCTGATCCACTTGATCCTCCTCCTGCTCTTCTCCTGCTCTTGCCCCTCCTGATCTCCTGCTCTGCTCCTGCTCCTGCTCTGCTGTGGGCAAGCAGCGGTCTGTGCTGCCCTCGCCCGGCTGCGCTGCAGGCTCTGCATGCTGCCCGTGTCCAGGAACAATGCAAAAGTCCCTTCTTTTCCTGCTTGCAGACTTCTCCATCTTCCCTATCACTTCCCTCCTCCCCGTGCACACACCCGACACGCTGCTCACTGCCCTGCAAATGGGGCCGGCTGTTCTGCAGGTGAAGTTTTTCACGGTGTGTTAACAAAAAACAGCCCTGCCCAGGGAACCATCAGCTTTTCCTGACAGATCATCCAAATCTGCAGCTCACAGCATCACCTCTTGGTGCCCGGGTGGCTCTTGCTCCTTCCCTTTCTATATGAAAGAAAGCAAGCTGTTCTCTGCCTAGACCTACCTCTGCTCAAGGAATGTTTGCTATTAGCCTCCGGGTCTTCATTTTCCCTGCTGCCCCTTAGCTCAAGCTCCATCCCTTCTCATGTGCCATAAAGGCAGACACCCGAAATCACACTGCTCCTTCTCTCCTACATACCCTGTTCTGATTTGAGCAGCAAGACCAGATCAGAAACACTGGACAAAATGGATAATTTTGCCTTTTTCCAGATGTTGCCTGAAGGATCATCCTTTGAGGGCACACCTGCAGAATTTAAAACCCTGGTGTAATTTGAATGGGGATGGGGTATAGCTTGGTCCCTCTCAGCAAGCCTGTCTCGCAGACATCCTCTGTGGTGTCTGCCAGTCTCTGACCTGCACATGTCCCTGTCCTGATGGTGACAAGTGCTATCACCTGCCGCAGCACACACAGCAGTGCTGTCCTTCCCACCATAGTTTTTCTGACTTCTCTCCTTCCAAACCTTAGGTTTTCAAAGAATTTTTTTTGCTGGGAGGAATACATTTCACATAGGTACCCCCAAGCCTCTTGAGTGGTTCAGTAAAAGCCCTGAGCACCGAGGACCCAGGAGACCTGGGACAGGGAGAAGAGGTGTCCCTCTCACCTGCTGTAGAAGAAGCCACCACAACATCTTTGGCATTAGGCACCACAATGCTATTTGTCACCACGGGGGGAGGAACAGTTTTGTGGGATCAGAACCCTGATGCTGACCCTACCTCAGCAGTGAAAGAAGGGCTCACTGGGAAGCTCTGTATTGATGGGCCGGAGTTACTGGGAGCTGCTGGTTCTGTGGAGCAGAGAAAGAGGACAGAGGAGTGCTTGGCGGAGTGCTGCAACCATCTAATGCCGACGGAGGAGTCGGATCCCGCCCGGGGAGCGAAACTGATCCTTGCTGGGCCGCCGGGAGAGGGCAGACACAGCCCGAGCAGCGGGGCCGAGCATGCTGCCTGCTGCCTGGGTCTCGACTGGGAATGATCCTGCTGCTCCCCCTCAGCCTCCCAGACCTGGCTTAACACCCCCCGGTCCAGTCTTGGGGCTCCTGTTTGTCCCAAACTGGCCTCATGCCCTTATCCCGGGGTAATCAACCCTCACTCCCTCGCCAGCCCCCCCCAGCCGCCTGCCTATGACCTGATGGAGAAGGGAATAGAGACATAAAATCATAGAACTGGTTTGGTTGGAAAAGGCCATCAGGACCAACCATTAACCCAGCACTGCCAAGCCCATCACTAAACCATGACCCTCAACACCACATATACACTTCTTTGAAATGCCTCCAGGGATGGTAACTCCACCACTGCCCTGGGCAGCCTGTGCCAGTGTCTAACATCACTTTCAGAGAAGAAATCGTTCCTAATACACAATCTAAACCTCCACAGGCACAGCCTGGGGCTTTTTACTCTTAGCATTTCACTTGTTAATTGGAAAAAGAGGCCAACCCTCACCTGGCTGCAGCCTCCTTTCACGTCCTTGTAGAGAGTGATAGTGTCTCCCCCCAGTCTTTTACTCAGACCAAACAACCCCAGTTGCTAAGTTCCCTCAGCTGCTCCTCATAAGACTTGTTCTCCAGACCCTTCACCAGCTTTGCTGCCCTTCTCTGGACACACTCCAGCCCCTCAATGTTCTTCTTGTAGTGAGGGGCCCAGAACTGAACACAGGATTTGAGGCTCCACCTCACCAGTGCCTATTACAGGGGAACTAGCACTGCCTAGATTTGTTGGCCACACTCTTGCTGATACAGGCCAGGATGCTGTTGGTCTTCTTGGCCACCTAGGCACACACTGGCTCATGTTCAGCCAACTGCTAACCAGCACCCCCAGGTCCTTTTCCTCTGGGCAGCTTTCCAGTCACTCTTCCCCAAGCCTGTAGCATTGCCTGGGGTTGTTGTGACCCAAGTGCAGGTCCCAGCCCTTGGCCTTGTTGAATCTCATACAATTGGCCTTGACCCATCGGTCCAGCCTGCCCAGGTCCCTCTGCAGAGCCTGCCTACCCTCAGGCAGATCAACACTCACCCAATTTGGTGTCATCTGCAAACTGACTGGGGGTGCACTTAATCCTCTTGCCCAGATCATTGATAAAGACATTAAAGATACATCAGGAAGGAGAGTTCTAAGCAGAGAGCTCTGAGTCTCTCTGTCTTATAACTACTCCCCATCTCTGCTGGTTCAACTTAAGTCCAAAGGCACCAGTTCATGAGGGCACAAGCAACGGGGCTTTCCAAACCAGCAAAATAAATCCTCATCTCCTGCAGTCCACCTGCACGGGCCACCTCCTGCCCTGATCCACACTGGCAGAAGATCCCAAGGATGGCTACCGTATGACTGAGAGCAGCCAGGGAGGTCAAGGAGGCCTCTCTGTAGATAAGCTGCCAAGAGACAAAGCAGGACCAGGGCATTAGTGGAGCTGGTCTGAAAAGTACAGCAGAAGCATCTCCAGCAGAAGGCAGTGTTCGTCCTGGAACAACAGTATCACTTTGGCACTGATGAGATTTCCTGGGGGAGGTGGAGAGTTATTCTGTTGAGGAAGTAAGGAACAGGTATTTGGGTGATATATCCCTGGGTCTGAGCAACCAAGAGCCAATCTGTAGTCACCAGTGGCTTTGGGAAGCTGCCAAGCCTCTTCCTGGGGCAGGGTCTCCTTGTGCAGCACTTAGGAGATGGCTCTGTGGGCAGCATCCAAGGGGCAGCACCAAGGAGACACTGCCCAGATCCCGGAGACAAATCCACCCTTCACAACAGCAGGGGGGAGAGGTGGAGTCCAGCAGTGTCCAGATGTTACTGCCAGCCTCTCTGGAAGAATATATTCCATTTTTTCCTTTGGAAATAACTTCTCATGTTCCACTTCTCTGTCGGCTTTTGTTTCTGTTTGTTTCGGTTCTGGTTTTTTTTCATCACTATCTCACACTAAAAACTCCTCATCTTCAGAAAGTCAGAGACAAATACTGTCATGTCCCTTCAGTGAATCCTGCCTGGACTTCCTTTGGGTATGAAACACAAAGTTTTGAAATGCTAAGGACAACAAAACTAGTATCAAGCTTGACAAATCCTCCTTTACAGGCAGCTCTTGGTGCCCTTCCCAAATTTAAGTCTGTGGCCCAAACCAGCTTGTCACTGATTTCAGACCATGTGCTTAGCCCCACACAGTGAGCTCTGGTGCTCAGCTGCCTGCCCAGGGAGGACGGCTCCCAAATCACCCTGAATTTCAGGAACTGGCTTGGCTGCCTCTGTTTATCAGCTCCCTGACATTTTCTCCCTTTAACAGCTAGGCAGTCCAGAGAGCTGCATGACTCTGCATGGACCAGGAACCCACTGAGCTCCAGGAAGTTTTGTCTCATGTCCCCAGGTTGCTGGCTGGTGGTTTTGGGCTGAGATCCCTAAATGCCAGCCCAGCCCTTGCTGCTGTCAGTCAAGTCCTGGCAGTAGGGAAGACCCTATAAATAGCTGTGTGTATAATGTCTCCTTTCTCTGCTTCACGTCTTCAGCTGCAAGTTTGACCTTATCTTGCAGAATGCAGTGCTTTGCATGTTGCCACCCAAATGTCTGAAGTGGTGCTCGTGTCTACATCTAGGTACCTTTCCTCAGCCCCATAGGGAAGTATTCCCTGATCTCAGCAGCTTTCAGTGTTTAAACTCCATCCTTAAAGCAACCATGGCCACCACCAGGGTGCATACCCCAGGACAGGGACCTGCCATGGCAGTGGACCCTAAAGAGGTCTTTTTGGCCATGGACAATGAACCACTGGGGTCCCACAAGCCCAAAGAGTGTGTAAGCCCTGGGCTCTGCACACCAGAGTGGCAGATGGTCTGTGCCCTTTACATCTCTTCTGTGGGTGTAATGGATATAGATGAAGCAAAAACCCTGGAGTAGGAATGCAGCTACAGGGACGCTGGGCAATGCTCACTGCTGTCTTGTAGAGTTGAGGTGAAGAGCCAGGGAAGATGCAACCAGCCTGGGACACCCAGCTGCCAGTACAGATAATGCCTGTGGTGTGCCATCAGGCTGGGCATGGTGTGTCTGGGCTCATTTCAGACAAGCCACCCTGCTCTCAGACAGGATAGGAACCCCACCATCCTAGTCCAGGCCAGGACTCCTCTCAGCCATAGGGCAATAGCATGAATCAGAGCAGGTCTGGGAGGGCTGGAGCTGCACTGCAGCACTTGGGGTTTTTGCCACCTTTTTTTCACAGCGTGGGCAGCCCGAGCTGTGACCATAAAAAATAGAGCGACAGCCAGGGAGCAGAGCTCTCTGGTTTCCTGTACACCTCAGGCTGGCCAGGGTAAACACACAACAAGCCTGCACTTCAAACAGGGCCATGCCCATGGCACGTCAGCCAGAGCCTGGCCACGTGCCAAGCCAGAAGGAGCAAAGCCACTGAGCAGGAGGCTTCACAGTGCTGGTCCCATGCAAGGAACCCTTAAAATAAAGCTGGTGGCAACAAGCACAGACCAATTGCCCTGTGATGACCCACACCCAGCAGACACCTGCACCTCTGGAACAGTCACCTGTATATTGAGAATATCAGGGACAGTCGGTGGGGTTGGGTTTTGGGGCATTTGTGTGCCCCATGAATAGCTCAGCTGCATCCATACCCAGGCTGCAGGGTCATGGGCCATCTTCTAACAGGCTGTGCTGGGATAGGTACTGAGGAAGGAGGAGAGGTTCCATGCCACCAGCCAGCCCTGCACTTGGTGGAACACACCTTCTGCACAGAAACCATGGGAGAACACCTCCACCCGTGTTCATCTCCAGTCCTCACAAGGCTCCTCTGTCCATGCATCTGCCCTTTCCCCATCCACTCAACCTAAGTGAGTGCTAACATGTCCAGCAAGACTGAGAAATGGTCTCCCATTCTCTTGGCACATCGTCATGACATGGCACCTACACATTAGCACAACGCATCTCATTTCCAGTTTGGTCCCACTGCAGTTCTCAAATTTTCAGTCCCAGACTTCCCCACCTCTCCAGACTCACTCCTGTGGCTGGTAGCTTTCTTCACAGATGTAGCTGCTTCTGCCCAGCAAAGAACTCAGGGCATCTTTGGGCAGACACTGGCAGCAAGTCAGGCAAAGCCATGGACTGGGGTGGAGAGCAACACAGTCCAATTCAGCTGGTCCTGCTTAGGTTTGTGATCATGTAATACAATGCCCAGCCAAGTGCTCATGTGTTCAAGTCTTGACCTGCCCAGACAAGAGCCAGTAGCTCCCACTCTGGCCTGATCTCTCCTCAGAAGAGATCCTACAGTTCCCAGATTCAGTCCTTTTGGGGTGCTGAGCAGGCAGTCATCAGCTGGATGGGATGCTGCAGCCAGCCTGGCAGATGACCTTTCATAAACTCCCATGTCACAACAGAATGAAGGAGTCAGGAATCTTCTGGAGGTCATGATCCTCAACTGAGCCCAAGGACACTGCAGGGCTGTGACACACAATGCCACAGATGCAGACTGTGCCAATCTCACTCGCCCTGTGCCAGAAATGCACATCGGAATCCTGCCCCGAGGACTCCAGCATGCTGGCAGCCCCGTCAAGCACCCTGGTCTCCCAGCAGACCCCACACTGCAGGCTTGCAGACCCCTGCCAAACCTGTGCCTTCTTCACCCAACATTTTAGCTCACTGGCTCTGCTTGGTTCTACTGGCCCAGCAAGCCCCAGAGCTCTACAGCATCCCCTGCCCCAGCACCAGTGGGGTGTCGGTCTGCTCCAATGCTCCAAAATCATGCTCTTTTCTCAGCTTCCCAACTTCAAGGGTGGCCCCAGCCCTGCAGAGCTGGGGGATTCCCCGGATCTGTAGCTCGGCTCGCCTCTCCAGTGCTTCAGCAGCAGCCGAGAAAGCAGCACATGGCTCCTCGCCAGCCCTGGCGCCAAGCAGCCCGGCTCTCGGCGCCCGGCAAGCACCACGAAGCGCTGGGGAAAGCTCAGGGTCTGCTCCCGGCGGAGAACCCACTGCCAAATGCTTTGCTGCAGCCTGCCCAGCTCCGCTCCTTCCAGAGGGGCTGATCCTACGAGATGCTTCTCACCCTTCAGCTTACGCTGACTGCAGACCGCGGAACGGCGCGGGGAGGCAGGAAGGGGAAAGTGAGAAAACAGGATGGAACAAACCCCTCTGCTAAGGACCACCCCCTCCTACACCCACGGGCTGCCCCAAATCCACGTAGCCCACTAGCTCAGGGTAGATGTGAGCAGGACGGTGGGACCCGACTGCAAAGCACCTAAGAGGCCACAAGAGGCGACTCGGAGAGGGACATCCCCAAGCCCTGGCACGGCCCCAGCTCTAGTAGCTGAGGCGGGATGGATCCGGCCACATGTGGCTAGTGAGGTGGCAGACCAGGCCACCAGCAGATGTGCTGCACTGGGCTTATTCTTTTGGGCGATGTGGGCACTGAGCCTTGACCACAGCCTAGCGCAACACCCACAGCAGAGCTGGGAGCCCATGAGGGCTCTGAGCTGGGCAACACTCACCCCACAGGTACCCTCAACCTCTTCCAGAGCTCATTATGGCAGGGTTGCCCAGGAGGGCACCAATTTATTATTTCAGCGTTACACAGGAGGTGAAATGACTCACGGGTGTGCTCCTGTGAGGCTGCAGGGGTGCCAGGGCACGAGCAAGGGTCAGTTTCTTCTCGTAGGGTCACAGATGGGGGCTGCAACACCCTTTATTCCTGCTGAGATACAGAGCAGTGGGTTGCTGCAGGACGGGCAGAGTGGTGCTGCGTGGGTGCTGCACACACCCAGGGCACATGGCTCTTATCTCCTCTCAGGCATCGTGCCCAGGCAGAGAGGGAAACGCTGGGTGCATCCCAGGGCACCAGCATCACCCAGCATCTCCAGTGTGTCCCAGGAGGATCCCCAATCATGCGTGGCCCAGGATGCCAAGAGAGGAGTTCCCAAGGGGTCTTCACCAGCTGGTTTTGCCATTGCAGAGTTTCGGCATGTGTTTTTCTCCCCTGAGAATTTTCACTATGAAAAAATTACAGCACAAACCAATTTCTAAGGGAAAGCAGGAAGGACAATTGAGAGGTGCTGCAAAAAAGGGGTGTGCTGACAGGGACTGAAAGCCATGAGGAGGAACGAGGCTTTACTCCAGCTTAGGAACAGGTGCCCTAGGGCCAGATTTCACCCACTATAAACCACCACAAAAAAAACCAAAACCAAAAAAAAACCTCCAAAGCAATGCCTCTCCCAGGGGCCAGGGAAACTGAGTCACAAGCGAGGACCTGCCTGCCTCGACGCCTCCGGGATGCTGGGAGAGGGGCAGTCAGGACTGGTGAATGCAGGTGCTTCCCATGAAGGAGGTGCGAGGGGAGGTAACCCCGAACTCCCGGGGGGTCACCACGCACCAGTGCGCACCGCGGGGGACTCCGAACCCAGAGCCCCGACAGGGAGCGATAACAGCGAGACCCGGGGGGCACAACGGCGCAACCCGGAGGGTGCGGGACGGCCAAGACCGGGGGTTGCGGGGGGCAATGGAGGGGGCGGCCCGGGGCAGGGGGGCGGCTCGGAGACAGGAAGCGTCCCGGGGCGGTGGCGGCAGATTGGCAGCGCCCTGCTCCAATGGAGCGGCCCCGGCGGCCCCGGCGGCTTCGCACCGCCCGCGATACCGTACCCAACCAGCCCCGGCGCGGGCACCCCGCTCCCGGCCCCGCTTCGCCGAGCACCATGGACACATAGCCCCGGCGACACGCAGGAAGGTAGGACACCCACGCACACATTTCCTCCGCTTTCACCCCGTGTCCTCCCCACCAGCCTCCCCGACGCCGCGGTGAGGGGCGTGCGGCTCCAGGCAAGCTCCCCGGGCTCCGGCCGTACGGAGAAAGTTTTTTTTGGGGGGGAGGGGAGGGAAGAAGGGGGGGAGGTGTGTGTCCTCGCAAAGTGGCTGACAGGCACTTGCTCTCCCACCCGGTGCTTCCCCACCAGCGCGCCCGGAGATGCTCTGGGGGTGGACGAAATTCCCCAAGGGGAAACTTGGAGCCCTTTCCCCAGCCTCCACAGGCGCCCGTCTTTCTCCCCTCTCCCGAATTTTGATCTCCCCTCCCCCCTCCACCGTTCTGGTCTCCGAGGGGACTTTTCTGGAGAAAGGCTGGAACACCTCCAGGAAAAGCGTGTCCCTGGCAGGGCCCCCTCTTCTCCTGGGGGTCTGGGGAGGGAAAAGCTGCTCCTAATTAGGAAAGGCGCAGAAAGAGATGCTTTCCCGTGCACAGGCACTCGCAGGGCTCTCAGCCTGCCTTGTCCCTCCTTGCTATGGGACACCATCACAATCACGACTTCTCTGTCTTCTGCCAGCCCCTGCGGGTGCCCAGGCCGCCTATGTCACTCCCGAGGTCCCCTTCAAGCTCTGGCTCCGGGGTGGTTCTAGGTGTGCAAGAGAGCCGCAGGGCTGAGCTTTGCTGGGACTGTCAGCAAACCCAGACCCTGCTGTGACAGGTCCAGGAGGTGCCTTGGAAATCTCGTTTTCCTTGTGCTTTGGTCTCAATCACGGGAAGAAGCCCAGATCTGCAGATCTGTGGACATATTGCTGTACCCAAATCAGTGTTGGGTCCATTGGTCTTGGTGTAGCTGGTGCTGAGCTGCCCTGGGGCTGGCCTAGGGCCTTGGGAAGTGCCTGCTCCTTGAAGGTTGCAGCCAGGTCTGGGCTGCCGTGTTTGTAGGAGGTGGGGTGTTTGCACTCTGCCTCTGGAGGACAGTAGATCATGGTATGGTTACACACAGGGCAGCACAGGACAGAACCCACAGCATCTCAGCCCAGTACGGGGGAGAGGAACTTCACAGGGAGCTGTGAGCTAGCCTGCTGGGGCGAGGATGGGCACAGAATACAGCCACAACATCCCTGTAGCACCCACACACATTCTGCTCCACCAACATGGCCCTTTTTATGGTGGATTGAAAGGGGCCACATCTGCTTTCTGGAGACCTGCAAACTGACCTTGGCAGCCAAAGAGGCATGGAGCTGGGGGACAGAGATGGACAGGGCTGCATATCACCATCAGTGGGTGGACAAAGGTTGTGGGTCCAGTGGGGTGGTAGGAAGGGATCCTTGGGGTATGGTCCAAAATCCTGTGGGATGCAGCTGAAATGAGAGGTTGCCTGCAGGAAGCTGTGAGAAGAGCAGCTTTGGTTTTGCCCTACCTCCTGCACTGTGAACTTCAGTCTTTTGGGAAATTCATAGGGAAGGGAAAACTTGACTTGATGGTATCTGATAAGCCACTTTTTCCCTGTCCCAGAGAGCTGTCCTGGCAGCGGGGGGAGGAGGATGCTTGGCTGTGTCCAGGACCTCTTTGTGAAGCATGAATGAATGACTCATGGTGCGGCGAGTCTCCCGGATGTCTTCATGGTGGTAGCAGAGGCAGTTCCCTTTTGAAGTTGCTTGCTTTATCAAAAACTGACCTGCTGGGTGGGCACCCAGGCAATTCACACCGGCATCCCCTAGCCCACCAGATGCCCCACCTCCCCCACCCTTCTCCCCCTGATTGCCTGGACCATGCTGACTGGGGAAGGCCCTGTGGATGGTGATAGTGTGCAGCACCGTCACCTGCCATGAACTAGCTGAACACTCACTTCAAACCCTCTTTTTCCACTCCGCTCTTGTTCAAAGGCAACTCCAGGCTCTTCCTGCTCATGCAGGGCTCAACCTCCCTCCAGTTTCCTGTCGAATGCGTTCCTGGAGAGCTTATTTCCCCATGGGTTTGTGCCAACATTGTGCTTTTAGTTCAAGACCTCTTCTCCCTCTCCGGTGTTTACCCTGCTGTATTTATAGTTTCCTCGTTAGGTTGAACAAGCCAAAGGATTCCTGCCTGCTCTTCTCCTGTGGGTTTGGCTCTGAAGGAAAACCCCTCACAAGATGCTTCCCACAGGAGGGGGCAGGTGGTGGCTTGTGGCTCTGCTTTTCTCCCTTTGGAAAATATGGGCACATCTCCTAGCTTTTTTTCCCCTCTTCTTGTTCAGGCATGGGAGAGGGTGATTCTGCCCCTGCCAAAGACTTAGCCAAGGCTGGGGCTTAGATTGGACAGGAGCTCTGCCCTAAGGGTGATGCACTGGGGCCTTGCGGTCATTTGGGATGCTGATACAAAGCCAGCATCAGGAATTAGCCCTGGGATGTCTGGGGTGACTCTTGGGGATGTTTATAGAGCTTTTGGTTTTTCTAAGTGTTCCTGTGGTTTCAATAGGATTGCATGTGTGAAAATCACCAGATCTCTCCAATTGGGGATGTAGTGACCTTGCGACCTGAATTCCTGCCAGCAAATTTCTTTGTAGCTCTCTGTGATGATTTTCTACTCCCATCCGGGCTGTGAAGGTGGGAAAGGGTGCCGATGCCTTGCAGTTGTGGTTGAGTTGTCTTTTTTAACAGCCAGATTCCCATAGATCATTTCCATGGGAAAAGGAAAATTCCTCTGGAAATTAAAAGCAGGTTTGTGGTATCAGGGATCAGCGTGTTAATAGGAATTATCTCTTGAGTCTGGCTGCTTCCCAGGTCTCTGAGTCACCCTGGCACCCTGGTGGGACAGGGTGAGCTTCAGGCTCTTTTGGATGATCACAGCACCCACAGCCCCTGGAGTGTGTCCTGAGCTCTCCAGTACAGTCTGGGCTGAAAGGTGCAATTCTCATTTCTCACAAGTGGTATGAGTCTGTGACAGCAAAAAAAAATCTGGCAAACATTACCTCCTCCTCTGGTGTTTGGGGTGGGGGATGTACAGGAGAAGAGGGACAACAAATATGTCAAGACCTGGTTATCTCTGTCCTGCCAGGACTGTGTGCTGTGGTGTCATCTGACCAAGCAGAGGCAAGCAGAGCCTGGGCTTGTTCAGCAGGGATTGGTCCTTGCTTACAAAGGATTTCAGAAGTATTTGGCTAGGAGAAGGTCACATCCACCCATGCTCTGCTCAATGACATTTCCTGAAGATGTTTTTGGAGAGGACAAGCAGGCTGGAGAGACCTCAGGTGAAACCTGGCATGGTCAGATGTGGGGCTGGCTGGCCCATGAAGGTGGCAGTGGCCGGGGAACCAGTGCCATGCATCGACCAGGAAAGGGGAGGATGTGAAAGCATTTTGGAAATCATCCTGGGGCTCCCCAGGGGCTGCTCAGCTCTGGTCCCTCCTCTCAATACACAGGCAGCCAAAATAGAAACAGCCTAATAAAAATGGGTTTGGACCCACAGCGATTGCCTTATAAGTATAGGTGGAAAAGTTTAGGGCTCCTTCATCTAATGAAATCCTGATGGTGAAAAGGTCATTTGTGCATTGTCTAAGGTTTACCTCACCTCCTAAAGTGAAAACAAAGAATGCTGACCCATGTTGAAAAGCCAACACTGGAGACCCACCAAGCGGAAGAGGGGATGGGAGAAGGTGCCAGCTTCAGGAGAGCATCTCTTTGCAGAAGCTTGGAGAAGGTCTTCTGACTTCAGCAGAAAGGGACTGTCCCTGAGTTCCACTCCACCTTGGGCTCAGGGGGAACAGGGGACAAGGGGACTGCCTACCATCCTTCTGGCAGCAATAAGAGGTTTGGATCTCCCTGCAGAAAAGCATGTGAGGGGCGATGTTGCTGGCACAGCACCCTTGGAGAATGTCCCCACAGGCTGGTGGGGCGATGCCCATCCAGCTGTTTCCTTTGCCTTCCTGTGCTTTCACCAGCCCCTTCCTTTGGGAACAAAAATCCACACACTTCATCCTGGCCAGACCGATAGCCACAGCTGGAGCCAGGGACCTTGCCAGCCCCTCTTTGATGAAGGTTGGCATGGGCATCAGTGCCTCTCAATTTCAAAAACAATATGAAAGGCACAATTCCACTAGCAAAAGTATCTAGCAAAAGCCCAAAACAGCCATCATGCAGGGTCTCCACTGTGGGCCAGCCCAGCCCAGCCCAGCCCTGTGCTGGTGTTGAGACAGAGCTCCTGACAGCTGTGCTTCAACATCCCCACAAAGCTCCCTGGAGATGTCTTGGCTGTGGTGTCCTGGCTTGGCTTTGCAAAAGCCACTGTCACGAAGAGTACCCAGGCCAGCTGGCACCTCCCCAGATTTTCTTGCAGGGCCAGGGCCAGCCCCCACTCCCTGGGGAGGTTTGCAGGAGCCTGTCCCTTTGCTTTCCATGAGTATTGCCTGAGGCCTACGGGCTTAGGAGGAGCTGGTGGACCCGACCAGCTATTGCTCCATCCTTGTCTTGCAAGGGCCAACACACAACCCCAGGGGGTTCCTCAGTGCCTCAGCTGCTTTTGATTTTTTTAGCTCCTGCAAGGCTCCCAAGGGGGCTGTTTCGTAGCTCCTCTGAGGCTGGTCCAGCTTTGAGTTTTGCAGCTTTCTGGCTGGAGCATGGCTGTGCTCAGGGAAGTGCCCCTTTTCCCTCAGCAAGCCCAATCCTGCACCCAACTCTGTCCCTTCTCTCCAGCTGAGACTGTGGGTGGGATTTTTGTACAACCATCACCCAAAATACTAATCAGTGCCTTGGGGTCCCCAGCTGTCGTGGTCCCCATCCCTGCAGGACTGGGAGCATCCAAGGAGCAGGATGCAGCCAGTGTGAGCTCCAGAGTGGTCAGTCTCTTTGTTGGCACAGCTCTTGATCTGATACAGATCCCCATCCCTCCATCACAGCTGGAGGCTGCAAATACTTGCTGGGCTTTCAGGCATCTCTGGCATCTGGGCAGTTTGCTCTGGAGGTGGAATCACAGAATGGTTTGGGTTGGAGGGGACCTTAAAGATCATCTGGTTCCAACCCCCTTGGCAATGAGCAGGGACACTTCCCACTAGACCAGGTTGCTCCAAGGCCTAAGAGGGCTTCTCTTGGCTGGCAGGGTGCTTAGGTTTGGACTTGGAGTGGAGATGCCTAGGCTCAGATAGAGTGGCAGTGGTACTTATGCTGGACCTGGGATGGGTTAAGGATGTAAGCAAGGGAAGATCACCTCAGTTTTCAGTGTGTCCTTCTGCATCCCCATGAGCCCTGAGTCCAGCAGTGTGGTTAATGGTGAGCAAGTTCAGCTGCACATGGAGGATTTTCACCCTCCATTGCCAGAAAAGGCCTTTTTTTAACTTATTTTCCCTGCCTATCACGAGCAGAGAGTTTGTGCAGCAGCTTTTAACCCCCTGGGTTACACGGGGGACCTCAGCAGCTCTGCTGGCCATGTGGCCACTGCATCTCCATCTCAAGAGTGCTTCAGGGATGGCAGGGAATGCCTCTCCATCATCCCATGCCACTACTAGAGGAGAATGGAACGGGGCCTCATTTGCGGCCAGCTCTATGAATTTCCAGTTTCCATCTCGCCTCGCCACCACACGAGAGGTTCTTGCACCTAATTTTTGGTGAAATGATCCATTTTTCTCTGTAATTTAATAGCGTGGGCAGGCTGCTCGCTGACAAAGAGCCAGCAGCCAGCACTGAGGAGCCTGCATGCCGGGCTGCCGGCCGTAACCACCTTCCCCGAGCGACACCGGAATGCTGACCTAATAGAAAAGACATTTAAAGAGGAGTTTTGGAGAGTAGCTCAGATCAGCTTCAGCTCACACGCTTGACTGCTGGCTTTGGAAAGGTCTCTCCATGCCCTGGCAGGTCCCAGGAACCAGCATGGGCAGGAGGGACATCCCTGGGGCACAAGCCCTCCTCGCCACCCACTGGCAGAGCAGCTGCTTGGTTTGGTGGAAAAAAGAGGAAAAGAGGTCGTTTTGAGAAGGCCATTGCAAGCTGTGAGTTGAGGCTGGGTTCAGCGCCCAGCTGCAGCTCTCCCAGGGCTCCTGGAAAAGCTGTGGCGTTTCACTCTGACATTTTCCAAATGAGATGTTTTGATTATATATTTTTTTTTAAAATCTTATTTTATTCCCCGCCCCAAGGTAATGTTTGGAAGCCAAATTTAGCTCGATTTAACTCAAGACCATTTTTAAAAAGTAAAACCACTGAAAACTAAACAAGGCCTATCATTTAGAACAAAATGTTTTGGTTTTCATTTAACTTTTGGCATGAAAACACAAATCTTTTTTTTTTTTTTTCCATTTTCCTCTTGACCCACAAGCGATTTTTTTTTTTTTTTAATCTCCTGGTTGTTTCCCAAGACCATGTTGTGCACCACAGCCCTGGTGCTGTTCCTGGTGGGATAGGGGTCCAGGGTTGGCTGCTTCCCCTTGGAGGTTGGAGGGATTTTGCGAAGTCAAGCGGGAGCCTCTCTTCCTGCTGCCAACACTGACTCAGCCAAGGGAGCTCCTTGCGGAAAAGGGAGGCTCCTGGGCATTGGATTTGGGATTTGGGTCTGTCCCAGCCCTCCTAGGGTGATGTGAGCCCCAGGGCTGAGCCATGCTGGTACCCAGGCTGGGCACAGCTGTGCTGCAGATGCTGTGCCCCGCTGCTGGGCATCCTCACTGGGAAAGGCAAGCTCTGGCATTGCCTTCTCTCCTTGTTTGTTCAGATTTTAAATTAATCTGACCTTCCCCAGCTCAGACTTGTGCAAACATGGTGTGTCCCTGAGCGGGGAGCTCCTGCCAGCCCTGTCTGTCCCTGGCTTGTGCTGTCCCTGTCCCCTCTGGGTGAGGTCCTTGTTGGGACCTGGGTGTTGGGGTGTTCACTCTTGGTGTCAGTGTGCCAGCCCTCTCCCAGCACTCTGACACCTCTCTGGCACCTCTGACACCAAATCAGGGCAGGGTTAATCCACCACCACAAATGCCCAAATCCAGTGTCTTGGGGCTGGGCAGAGGGTGGGCTGGGATGCCTCCACCCTGGGCAGAAGCCCCCATGCTGGAGCCAGCGATTGTTCCCCCAGCCTTAAGCCCTGCCATCTCCTGCCAGCCCAGCCTTGTGCCCTCCATCCTTTGCCAGAACTCAGCCCTCTACTCCCCAGCCTCCCCGGGCTGGTGGCCGGGCAGGGAGCAGGGATGGGATGGTGGGGAGCAGCCAACCCTGGTGCAAGAAGCAAACGCCCGTCTCATCCACCACCTGATTTTATGGTTTTTTCCCCTCTCAGTGCCTGGCTTCATACCGCAGCCGTGCTTTTTATAGCCCCCAGCTGCAGCCTCGGCGTGCTCCCAGCCAGCATCCCGCTGCGGCCCTGCTCGCTCCGTGCCAGCAGCTCCGTCCAGGGAGGGGATGGACTCCATCCCCGGGGTCTCCACAGCGGTTCAAGCAAGAGTAGAGGGCGGGCTGTGGAGGAAGGCAGATAATTAAACCCTAACCCGGAGCCACGCTCCCGTGCCGGCGGAGGCGTTTAAAGAGCTGCATTAGTCACCCAGCATCACAGCCGGCACGTGCTGTGTGCCAGGTCGGAGGTGAGCAGAGGTGGCCTGTCCCTCACCGTCCCCTCTGGTGCTGCCCAGGGGTGTTTCCAGCTTGCTTGGCTTCACTCCTATGAGCTGGTTCGCTCCACTGTGACAGGGGAGCCAGTGGTGTCTCCCAGTTTCCCCCCCCACCCTGGGCTCTGGCAGGGTTGCACCGCTATGAGAGAGGTTAGAGAGAGGTTAGAGGTTCCTACTCACTCCCCAGGAGAGCTTTTATGAGCCCTAGGGCTTGCTGCTGCATTTCCACATCCATTTCCACAGCTGGGATGCTGCTACAGGGTCTGGAGCAAGGAGGAGGAGATGGGACTTGTGGCTCTCTCACAAGCTGCGTGCCTGGAGCATCCCTCTGTCGGGATGCAGGCTTTGCAGCCAGCGGGCAGGGAGTGAGTGCATCCTCTCTGGGAAGCAGCGGGGTTGGGGGGGAAGATGACCCAGCAGCTCCCTCCCCATGCTTTCTCCAGACGTGATTTCACCACGGCGGGAAGGAAACACGGCCAAGGGATGGGCCCTGCTCGCCCTGGCGGCACCCAGCTCGCTTGTTGGGGTGTTAGTCATTAGGGCCATGGCTGGGGACTGAGTGTGCCCCGTGGGGCTGGGGGCTTGGTGAGCCTGTGCCTTTGGGGTGATGCCAGGGAAAAGAAGGAGAAATGAGGATGGGGAGGCATGAGGGGGCTTGTGGGCTCACAGCCCACCGTACCCCCTCCTCCTCCCCTTGGAGAGGGTGGGGCAGAGCCAGGTGTGCACCAGGTATCTGGCTAGACAAGAGGGGCAATGATGGTGTCCCCCCACCCCAAACTCCTGGGAGCTGGGCACAGCATCCAGGACACACAGAAGATGCTGCAGGGAGGCAGCATCTCACTTCAGGAGAGAGGTCCCAAAAGAGAGCCCCCTGGGGATGAGGGGGGACCCCAGGGTACCAGTGAGCCACGTGGCACCCTGCGATGGGTGCATAGGTGATGCATGGGTGATGAGGGTGTTGGGTACAGGGAGCTAATTTTAAACCTTGGCCAAAACACCGTCCACTTTGTTCTGCCTCTGTCGGGGAAGCAGGCAGAGGCCAGGCAGTGAAAGGCCAGCAGTGCTGCCTGTGGCTGTGCCAAGCATCTGGGGCCAAGCAGCTTTGCCTGCACACAGGCAGGGGGAGGCAGGGAGCTGCAGGGGTCTGGAGGAAGGGATGTGCAGGGCGGAGTTTTTCAGAAGCTCCAGCAGTAATTTTAACCTGGTGCGAGTGTCTGCAGAGGAGGGGCAGGGTGTGGGGGGGGTTGTCTCCGAAATCTGCTCCCACACGAAAGTGCCAGTTTTCACCTCACGAGGGTTGAGGTCTTGCAGGCAGCATCTTGGTCCTGGACCAAGGCAGGGGGGGGCTGCGGGAAGGGGGAGCTGCTTGTGCTGCCGGCCAGGTGCCGAGCATGCCGGGAGAGGGGAAAGCCTTGGAGACTCGTTCAGAAACAAGGCTGCCCTTTTATTCTCTTTTTACGAGTGCATTTTAATATCCACAAACACCCCTCCCTTGCCGGGCTGCTGCCAGCAGAGCCTGTATCGCCTGTGCTTGGCCTGCCGAGAAACCCCAGCCAAACCCTGGGCCCCAGCAAAGAGGGGAGGAGTGTATTTTTCCCCCCTTCAGATTCTCTCTCTCTCTCTCTCTCTCTTTTTTTTTTTTTTTTTTTTTTTTTTGTTAATATATGTTTTCTATAGCTCTTAATTAGATGAGCTTGAGCCCTAGCCAAGGAAAATACACCTGGGGGAGCCTCGCCTTACAGACCCCATCTGCTGTTTTGGGGGCTCTGCTCCCCACACAGCCACTGCCTGGCCCCTCTATAGGGGAAGGGGATGCTGCAGAGGGGGAGGGGGTAAGGGACCCATCCCACACCAAGCAGCCTCTGCAGAGGAGGAGAGCCCAGCGAGGCGGTGCAAAGGAGATGGTGCAGAAGCAACGGGGTCACTTGCTGGAGCCCCGTCCCACGGCAAGACCCCTGTACTGCGTGGAGCTGAGGTATCTACCCTCCTGGCAGAGCTGCTCTAGTGGCATGGGGCTCTGAGCCCACTGGGACAGGATTTTGCAGAGAGGGGTGGGATGCAGTGGGTTAGGGAAGGGTTGTGCCCTCCTGGGGTGACAGCAGGGGTGCAGCCCCCAAAATCTGTCTGCCTGGGGAGGGAGGACTTGGGAGCTCCTCGGTGTGTCCTGGAGCGTGGTGGGCTGTGGGACCTCCTATGCAGTGACACTCATCTGAGGACCATTTGGGAAAGCAAACGGGGGACACCAGTGTGCCAGGCCACCACAATGGCTTGCATTGACAGCCAAATCCACACTGGGCTGAGCTTTGGATGCTTCTTCCCGCAATTGCTGGAGTTCTTGTGGGGCATTTTGGCTGGGCTTATATCCCCCTGGTTGTTTCAAGGGCCACCCTGAAGCCCCCATTGCTGGCGGGCTAAGCAGTGCCAACACCCCATGCTGGGGTCTGGCAGGTTCCCACTTTAGATTGTGCCTGGCTGGAGGTGAGGGATCTCTTGGGGGTCTCTGCTTGCCCATGTTTGAGTCCTGCCTCTTCTGGGACCGGGGAGCACACCCTGACTGTGTGATGTGGGCTAGAGAGAAACACCCTTAGGTGGCACCCATCACTATGGCTGATATGGAAGGATGTGTGCTTCTGCCCTCCATGTGTTGTCTCTCAGGGATGTGCAGGGGACAGCTCTGTGGCCCCCACTCCGTCCCCAGGGATTGACGCAGCACACCTTCCCTCCCTGCTCTATCTGCCTGTGATTTGGGGTGCAGCCCCTGCAATGCACCCAAGCCCTTTGCACCAGCATCACCGTCACATGGCAGTTGTAGCAGTGGCTTAAAATATAAAAAGTAGGATCTGACCTCACCAGGACCTGCTGGATCTCCTCAGGTAATGTGCTGGGGATGGAGGGGGTTTGCACAGGCTGGGAGGTGCCTCCATCTCCCTCTGGCATGTGTGCCAGGCTGTGCACGGATGGATTTTGGGGCATGGTGGCAACTGGCAACTTAGTGTCTCTGGCCAGAGCTGGGGCTGTGCAGAGGATTTTGTGAAGGATTTTAGAGCTGTCTTGGCCTCTGCAACAGGAACATTTCGAAATTCTTTTGGGCGAGGAAAATTCCATGCGCAGGCCCCCTCCGGAGAAAGTTTGGGATGGCTGAAATGTTTGGAGTGAGAGGCTGCTTGCTTTTGTTTACTCTGAACTGTAATATTGGAAGGGTTGGGGACAGTAGGGAGGGGGGGGATCAGGGATGAGGAAGACCCAAAAGGAAGAAATTTTAAAAAAGGAGACAATAGGAGCCTGTAAACAGAGCTGGCACTAAATGGTCCGGGGCACTTCTCCAGCATCGTGGAAGGAGATGTGTCAGCACACTCACCATGTTACCCTGCTTTCCCCCCCCTCCCCAGCTTGGATACAATCACACTTAATCTTTCAGGAGAACTCGGGTTGGGTTTTTTTTTGGGGGGGGTTTTTTCCGCTAGCAGAAAATGAGCCAGTTAGTGTTTTTCCAAACTTCTCAACTCAGGGAGGGCACAGCCTCCCTCTGTCCCTGAGCTGCAGCCCCCCCACCTTGGTGGTGGGCTTCTGTCCCAGCTTTTTCCCACTTCTCTACCTCTCCTTTTGGCTCAGGGCCTGCCATCTGGTTGACCGGTCACAGGACAGGGGACACAGATGCTGCTGCAGTGAGTTGTTTTCCCCAGCCTCCATCCGTGCCATGTGCCTTGCACCCTGCTGCATCCCTTGGGCTGCCTGCCCCTCCTTAGCAAAACAGGCAGGATTGCCTCCAAGCTTGGAGAAGACAAGCTGTGATTATCCCACCAGGTGCCAGAGCCTGGCAACAGCACCTCCACATTACACATTGCCAGGGGTCTGCAGCTGCCACCCTCCACCCACGTGGGGACACTGCTGGTGGTGGTGGCTTTAATTGGCCGCCCAAGTGGCCCTTAATGGCACCTGAAATCTCTCTCTTGCCCAGAAGGGATTTTGTTTTGCAAAAGGAGTGACTGCAAATTGATAGCTGGAGAAGTGTTTGTGTAAGGTGAGCTGTTTGTTTTGGCCCAGCTTTTTGGCTGACCTGGATGCCTTCGTGCCTCGGGGATGGAGCTGAGCACATGGCTTCCAGCCACTGGCCAGCTTTAGAGCACAGAGAGGGATGGGGGGAGATCCAGGCAGGGGGATGCTGTGGGGCCCCTCTCCTGCTCAGGGTTCTCAACTCCAAGCTGGAGTTCATCAGGAACAGCAGGAGGACCTGGGCTTGTGTGTGGCATTCTCATGTGTGCTCATACATGTGTCTGTCCCCTACATACATGGATGCAGAAGATCTTGTGTCTGTTCCAGGGCCAACTTAAGGGGGAAGATTTTCTGAGAGATGCAGATGCTGATGGGGCAAGGGGTTGTGAAATGCTGAGGTGCAGACTGGTACCTGGCTGCTTTGTCATACTCCAAGCTGTATGTTTGCTGAGACCTCAGCCAGACTGGGCTGAGCCCAGAGGTAGAAAAGTATCCCAAATCCTAAAATGTTCCCAGGACAGGAAAAGCCTTTTCCACCCTACTGTAATCACAGGGTAGCCCAGTTCCCTGCTGGCAGGTCCCACCCGTGTCCCCAGATCTGGCACGGTGCCTGGGACAGTGGGGGCAAAGTCCATCCTATGACCCTGTGCTTGGGACAGTGGGGGCAAAGCCCACCCAACAACTCTATCCTTCTATCCTAGAAATAATTTCCCGGCTGTAAAGAAGCCCACCAGCACTACAGTTACAGTGCTGGTAGGTTTCTTTGCAGCCAGGAGATTATTTTTAGGAGTTTCTCTCGTGCATGGCTCAGAAAGAGGAGTGTGGGGATGGGGACAGAGCTGGAGGGGGACTCCTTTTCCCCTCCAAATGCGACGCTGCCAGTTGGCTTGGTGTCGGTGCTGCTGGCTGCTGACAGCCTTTGCTGTTTTGGCCCTTGCTGATGCCTCTGGTTACAACCAGGAGCCAGAGACTTCTCCTTCCCATGGGATGGAGCAGGGGAAGGCGGAGATCGGGATGTTGGGCTGGGAGTTTCCCGTCTGGAGTAAGAGAAGAGCCTGACCTCCACAAAGCAACCACCATGCTGAGGTGTGGGGTGGCCCCTCAGCCCCCCAGCTCCGAGTCCCAGTAGCAGCTGCCAGCCCTGCAGAGGAGAGAGGTGACCCTCGGGATGGGGGGGTGGTGTGGGCTTGGCTATGGCCACAAGTGGGGCTGTTATCAGCGGGGACATCGCCAGGGCATGTGGTGGGGAGGTTGGTCTGGGCTGAAGGGAGATGTGCGTTGTACCTTGCTTTGAGATGAAGTGGTTCCCTGAGGGGCACTGGGGTTAATCCTGTGTTTGGGCTGAGCTGGAGTTTAACCCCACATCTGGGCTGAACTGGGGTTAACCCCACATGCAGACTGAATAACCCCACGTTTGGGCTGTGTTGGGCATCACACTTTGGCTGAGTTGTGGTTAACTCTTCTCCTGGGCTCAGATGGATTTGAGCAAATTTGGACTGCACTGGATTTAACCCCAGTTTTGGACTGCACTGGATATAATCCCACTCGTGGGCTAAATGTGGTTTAATCCCACTGATTAAAGCCTACTGAATAAGATTTAATCCTGCTCCTTGGCTATGTGGGATATGATCCCAGGGTTTTGGGATGCCCTGAGTAAAGTTCCACAGGGGGACTGTACTGGGTTTAGTCCTGTGTTCAGACTGTTACTGGATGTCATGCCCTCACAGGGAAAAGCTGCAGCTGGTTTTACTGGTTTAACTGGGGTAATTCCAGTGTGTTGGGACTGCACTGGTTGCAATTGTGAGTGTGCTGGCTCAGCATGGCATGGTACCCCCCCAGCAGGCATGGAGACCTCTGGTTGCTTATCAGACCACTGAAGGGGTGCAGAGGAAACCAGCCCTTTTTGTTGTGCCCAAGGCACCAAGAGAGGCTGGGGACAATGAACAGGGTTCCCCCCCTTGACCTCAGAGAGCATTGTATCAGCAGTGCCCAAGGGTGAGGGAGTGAGTGCTGGTGGTCCTGGGGGCCATGCTTCACCCTGGAGGTGGTGGGGGACATGCTTCCCTCTCTGCTAACACCCATTGCTGGGCTTTCGCTGGGCTAGTGACATTTAGGGGGCATAGGGTGTCTGTTTGCAGGGGACTGTCACAGCAGCAGGGTTTGATGCTCCCCCTGCCCTGAAGGTTCACGTTGATGCAGTAATGGCAGAGGTCACTGATGCTGCAGGGGTGGAATGCTGATGTGTTTCTGGGCAGATCAGTGGCCAGGTGGATGGCTTGGGCTATGCCAGGGCTTCTTCAGGACTGCTGGGGGCATGGGGTTGGTGGGACTGTGTTCCCAACCCTGCAGGACAGCAAGAAGAGGGAAATTCCTGCTGCTTCAAAACACTGACGCTCTTGGCCACGGGATGGGTTTCCCACGGTGGGCAGTGGCAGAGAGGAGGGTCTGGGGTGTGTGGACAGGGATGATCCCCTAGCCAAGGCTCATGAGTGCAGCATGGTGCCATCTTCAGGGTTTTAAAGCTGACCAGCATCAGGCATCACCCACTGCAGAGCTGCTTTTTGCAGGTGGGTATCTCCACCAGTGTCAAGCATGTGGTGAGCAGAGCTGCCAAATGCTCTTGGATATTTTGCCACATCTTTGGTGCAGCAGTGCTGCCCTGGACTACCCTGGGGAGAGGTTAAGAGGCAGCCCAGTTTTCTGTGCTTAATGGGGAGGATCCCATGTCTCCATGCTACCATCTTCAGTCCTGCAGCAAGGCATCTTCTGCTTGTGCCCCCACCACCACCATCCTCAGCTCTGCGTGTGGCTTATTCTCTTTGAAGAGCGACTTCAAATGAAGCAAAAAAAAAAAAAACAAAACAACAAAATCCACTGTCTTTCAAAGCACCAAGCGCAATGGAAAGTTGGCCTCCCCCAGGAATCTGTGCTGGGTTTTGCCAGGCCACAGTGGGACATGGCACAGAGTGGCCATGCCTGGGGGACAGTCACACCCCACCCAGGCATCAGTGCTGGTGCACATGACTGAAGCATGCTTTGGCTTTCAGCATTCCAGTTTGGATGCAAGGAGGGGCTTGTGGCAGGATTTCTCCCCTTAGCTCCCCAAAAACTTCTGGATGAGCTCAAAAAATGCCTAGTGGGGGCAGCAGGGTCAGTGCAGGATGGAGAGAGGCAGCTTGCGTTTCTGGCTCACAGCCACGGGTGCCACATGTAGCCTCATCACCCTGACCATGCTGCTGATGAGAGCATCCCTGCCAAGGACACTGAGTCTGACACCACTGCCATCCCTGCAAGGGCCAAGCCACAGCCCTGGGACAGGATGGATCCCTTTGCCCTGACCATGGCTGCAGGAGGTCACCCAGCTTAAGGCGGGTGTCAGATGCCTCTAAGGCCGTGGTTAGCATGTGGGGAGGGAAAAAAGCTCCAATTGTTCTCTCTGTTCCGGCTCAGCTCCAAGACCACTGTGCTGGGACTCCCTGTTCCCGGGATGTGTCACCACTGGTGCAAACATAGAGGGATGCTTTCTCTGTCTGTGTGCCTGTCTGTGGGGGTGCCGAGCCATCAAGGAAGGTGTGCATTGATTTTCATGCTTCTTTTCCCCTTGTCAAGGGAGTTTGGTTGCAGACAGTACAGGGGTTCTTTCTTGGCAGGCTGTTTGGCAGCTATGGTTGGCCTGGAGCACTCAGCCCCTCACCATGCTGCTGTACCCCAGGATTCTGGGTCTTGTCCCTGCTCTGCAGCTCCTTCCCCTTTTGTTTGTGGCTTTTGGGCAGGTGAGGAAGGTCTTGCACGGTTTCTTTTTTCTTCAATTATGCTGGTTAAGTTTTGGCAATGCTCAGGTGGGTGGTTTATGAAACCAGTGTGTGTGCTTTCCCTCACACTGTGCTGGCAGGGGTTGGCAGCTACCCTAAAAAGCCCATCTGAGGCAGCAGAGCTCATGGAGTGCTGGGATGAGGATGGAGAGAAGTGGGGGGAGCCTGTGATGGAGGATGCTGGAGAGTGGGAGGATGCAGGGTGATCCTCAGGATAGGAGACCGCTAGGAGGGTCGTCATGGAGATCAGGGGTTGGGATGTGGCTGGGGACAGAGTGTGCAGGGATGCCCTGTGCCACCACCCCAAGGTCTGGGGTGCCTCTGGCTCTGCTGTCAATACCAGGGCTGGTCTTAAAGCATTCCACAGCCCTGAGACCTGGGAAACTCTCATCTGCAGTGAGCGAGCATGCAGAGTGTAGACCCTTGCCACACAGAGATGCAGACGACAATGGGTACAGCTGGGAGAAGAAATTATTTTATTTAAAACTGTTTCTCTCTCTCTACACTAAGACAGTCTCCCTGAGACCCCTCCTTGTCCCTTCCCCCCCTGCTCCAGCACCATCCCCTTAACTCTGGTCCACACGATGTTTGGAGTTATTTTTGGTTGTTGCTTCTAAGTGTATTTTAAGTCCTCTTTTTTTTTCCATTACCAAAATATTTTACTTTCAGGCCGAATGTTCCCAGTTTGTTACCAGCGTAGTTTTGGCAGAGACCTCTAAATTAATGTTTCTTGGGAACATTTCTCTGAGTGGTTTGGTAGGAAAAGCTTATGATGATCTCATGAAATTATTTCTGTGTGGGGCTTGTGTTTGAGGCTGCCTGGCATGCTCAGGACAGGGCTGACGAGAGGTGCCATGCTCCTTGCCCCCTGCACTTGGTGGGTTGCAGCACATCACCTTGTAGCTCTCATTTCCTTCATCGCATGGCTTGGTCTGCAGCCATGGACACCTGCCTACCAGAGAAGAACCAGCAGCTGCTCCAGGGAACATTTCCAGGGCTGGAGCATCCCCTCCCTGAGCATCTCCCTCATCCCTTGGCTTTCAAGCCTAGGAGACTCATTGGGACATGGATTAATGACCACAAGCTGCAGCTTGTGCTTGGGGTTGGTAAGGAGGTCTCTGCTTCCTGTGCCTTCAGCCTCTGCCTGCTTGCAGCCAGGAGCAGAGCCAGGCAGTATGGGTGTAAATAAACATGTCTGCCTGTTTGTGAGAAGTGGGCATGGGGGATCTTCCAGGGAGAAGTGATTCAGCTGGGGGCAGGCGGACTGTCTGGCAGGGACAGTGTGATATGGATGCCCTGGGGTGCTGGTGGTTGGCACAGACAGGATGATGCTGGCTGGGTGGACTGGGTGACATTGTCTGGTACATGCAGGGTGATGCAGGCTGGAATGGTGCCTTAAGGCAATGCTGGCTGACACAGACAGTGTGATGCTGGATGGGTGGCTAGGGTGACAGTGGGTGATGCACACCCAGACTGGGTGAGAAAGAACAGACTCCTTGGGGTGATCCTGGCTGGAGTGGGTGGTGATGCTGGATGGGATGAACAGGGTGACATTGCCTGATATGTGCAGAACAGTGCAGACTGGACTGGGCATCTGAAGGCCATGCAGGCTGAGATGGATGGGGCAAAGCTGTCTGCCACGGACTGGGATGGGGAGGCCAGCTTCCATTGCTGAAGCTGGCCCATGGAGAACAGGGTGCATGTCCCTTCTTCAGCATCCCCTTCAGTGGTGGTCTCTGAGTGTGAGCAAAGGATTTTGGGCTATTCTCCCTGGGCCCAGAGAATCCTCATGGACTAGAAGGACATGGTCTTGCACAGACCAGCCCTGCAGTGGGTGCAGGGATGGGCAGTGATGTGGGACCCACAGCCAGCCCCACTCTCACTATAGTCTGAGTTCTCACAGACCCAGTGCCCTGGTTGTATGGTCTAAATGCTGTCTCCTATCAAACAAAAACAGGCCAGATTTTTACTTGGTCCTTTCCTACTCCAGATGCACCAACACAGATCTCTCAACTGCCCTGGGGCTGGGAGCCAGCCAGGCCACCTGGCCTGGACTGCAATGGCAAAGAGCCCTTCAGTCCTGTCAGCCCATGCAGCCCAAAACTCCTGGTCAGTTTTTGCTCTTCGCATCCCCTCTCCAGGTGTGAGGACTCCTTGGCAGACAGGGACTGGTTGTGACAGTGGCACAGACCATGCCAGCTGTCCTGACCAGGGTCCTGCTTGTAAGGTCCCTGTGCTGTCCCCAGCAGGACTGGATAAGACAAAGGGAACATGCTGGGTGCATGGTCCTGCAGGGATGCTCTGAGCTGTGGACCCTGCTGGCCATCCCATTGCAGGAGATAACACCATCTCCCTTCCTGCTCTGCTCTTCCAGATGCACAACTCCATTCCAGGCCTGGGCAGGGTGATGGTGTTCCTGGGAGCAGCCCTGATGTCAGCCTCCCTCACTGTCCCAGAGGGCTGGGGAGAAGAAGGTGAGCCCCCCCCCCGAGCCATCCATGCAGCCCCAAAATCACAGCCATGAGAACTCTGGAGGCACCCTGTCCCCCTTTAGGTGGGCACAGACCTACCAGAGTCAGCCCCATGGTGATGGATGTCTTCTGGCCAGCCCCCCACCCTGCATCTGCCCATTGCCCAACCCCAACTGAGACCAGTCCTTCCCAGTTGGCCTTCACCCCGTGGTGGTACCTGCATGAAACAGGACCCCACAGCCATCACCTAGCTCCCCAGGAGGTACAGCCTGACTGCCCACCTCCCTGGCAGGGGGTGGTACAGCGTGCTAACACCCATCTGGGAATGTGTGTGTGTCCCTCCAGGTGTGCAGTATGGACGGGTGGGGACAAATGTGACCCTGTTGTGCGCCGGCGCCCGTCCTGGGTAGGTAATTTTCTGTGCCCACCGAGGGGTTTATCCCATGGGATGGCTTGTGAGGTGGGTCTGTGGGCTGAGCATCCTGCTGGGTTTCTCCTTCCCCAGCTCACTGGTGCAATGGAGGCGGGCAGGTGCCATGGCACTGCCAGAGGGCTCAGCCATCAGGGAGGGAGCCTTGGTGCTGCCACAAGCCAGCTTGGCCACCACAGGAAGATACAGCTGCCATGGCAAGGACAGTGGCCTTCTGCACACCGTGTCCCTGCAGATAGGGCGTGAGTAGCATGTCTGAGGACTGGGGAGAGTGGGGGGGGGGTGACACCAGACAGCATGGGCTAGCTGTGCCCACGCCCCTGGCAAGTACTTGGCAAGAGTGGACTGTGCCAGCTGGGCTGTGGGATGGGGGACCCCGCGCTGACTTTCGCTTCTCCCGTGGACCCTAGACCTGCCTGGGGTCCCCTTTGTGTCCTGCAGAGCATCTGATTATGAGAATTTCTCCTGCTCCTGGACTTCCAGTGTGGACACCTTCCTCCCCACCAGATACATCACAACCTACAGGTGATGTATCCCAACAGGGCATGGGCTGGGGGAGGTTATGTGTTGAGCCCTCAGTCATGGCCAAGGAGAATCACTAAATCCTGCTGGCTGTTTGACCCAACCTCTGGTTCACCTCCTGCCCCAAGGACCATGCTGCACCCTGGGGTACATCAAGTTTTGGGGTGAGCAGAGCACCACTTGCCCCAAGAGGGGTTCCTCAGCAGCACTGGGGGACTGGCACAGGAGGGTTCCCTCCTTTCCTAAGAGCTCTGCCAGCACCAGGGGGGCTGTGAAAGAGAAGCAGATCTTCTGCAAGCTGCCAAGAGCTTCCACTCCTTCAGGATGAAAGGAACCCTGGTAGCATCACTGATTCTAATGATCCCAGGAGGCCAAATGAGCAGGCTGCTTTGAAGTCAGCTGGAGCCCATAGAGCACAGCCCTGCTGAAAGCTGAGGGAGCTGGGGAGGAGCCCACATGGAGCAGTGGGAGCTCAGTGGGGAGGGGCATTGGGGAACAAGGGGATTTTGGGGTCCATAGGGTGAGGGAGAAGCAAGCTGCATTTATCATCATCTCAGCACCTTTGCTGCTGCTGTGTGATGATACCCAGGGGGGGTGAGGGGTGTCCTCTGAGAAGGACCCTCGTGGGCACTCATTCCTTGAGACACCCAGTTCCTGCTGCCAGGCTGCTTGCTGGCAGGGCTGGGCATGGGATCAGCTCCATCCTCCATGCTGTGCTGACCATTTCCATCAGTGGAGGAGTAGGGTGAAGCATAGCAGATCCCCAGGACTGGTGCAGAAGCCTGTGTCACTTCTCTGGGTCGTGGTGGGGTTGGCCTCAGTGCTGTCCCCTCGTGCTCACTGTCTGCTTTTCCCACTTTCCATGGCAGGAAGAAATCACAGACGGGTGAAGAGAAGCAGAGGTAGGACTGGCTCCCACCCCAGTCCCATGCCCTTGGGTCTGGACCCCATCCCAAAGCCTCTGCCACTCTCCTCAGTGGGGTCCTCAAGTCAAAGGCTAGTTGTCCCCATGGGGAACCAAGTCCCCAAAGCTAAAGTTGAAGGGTGAAGGGTTTGCCTCAGGGAGGGACCTTCTCAGGAAGGTTTGTGGGGCTTGGGTGAGGATCATTTCAGTCATATGCTGGGCTCTGGAGGATTGAGGGCAGCTGCCTGAGCCATAACAGGGGCCTCCTTCTCCACTACTCTTGGTGTGTGGGATCTCTCCACATGGTACCATCTTGGCAGCACCAGGAAATTATGCCTGGTGTGTGGGAAGGGACCTGTCACCACCCTGCCTCCCCTTCTGCAGGGAGAAGAGCGGGCACGTGGGGCTATGCCTGCAGGACCCATTCCACCCTGGCACCTGCACCGTCCACGGATCTGAATTCTGGAGTTCTTACCGCCTGAACATCACTGAAGTGAACCCTCTGGGCTCCAGCTTCCGCCTCCTTGACATCACCATGCAGGCCATCAGTGAGTCCCCATCCATCCCTCTGTCCATCCATCCATCCATCCATCCATCCCCACCTCCATCCCCTCCCTGGGCATACAGCCCCAGGTGGCAGCAGGGAGCCCAACACCCCTCTGTCCTTGAGTACAGGGTGACCGGGGCTCCCTCTCCTCACCCCCACAGTTAAGCCGGACCCTCCAGAGGGCTTGGTAGTGGAGCCCATCCCCCTGGCTCCACGGCGGCTCTACGTGAGCTGGAAGTACCCCTCGTCCTGGCCCAAGGAGCCCCACTTCCAGCTGAGGTTCCGGCTCCAGTACCGCCCAGTCATCCACCGTTCCTGGTCCGTGGTAAGTGGTGGGAGAGGGGAGGGTAGGCAAAGCTGGAGTGGGAGTAGGGTGGGCATGGGGTCATGGAGGGCAGCACCCTACTGTCCCACAGCCCTTCCACAGCCCTTCCTCTGCTGGGCACAGGTAGAGACGGTGAACCTCTCCGAGGTGATCACGGATGCCTTTGCTGGGCTGGAGCATGTGGTCCAAGTCAGTGCCAAGGATTTCCTGGATGCAGGGAACTGGAGCGAGTGGAGTGCCGAGGCCCGAGCGACGCCAGTTAGAGGTACTAGGAGGGCAGGATAAAGCCCCCAGCATCCCTGACATCCCTCAGAAAAACCCCTCCAGCAGCCCTCTCCATTCCCCTCCCCGTGGTAGCCATTCCCCCACATGTTCATCCAGAACAACCCCACCTTCTGGGGTCAACTTTAAGAAGCTGACCATGAAATTGGAGTCCTGTGCATCATCAAAAAAACATGGTGGGAGGCAGAGCTCCAGTGAGGCTCAAAGCAACTTCCAGCCCCACATTTGGGGATTGTCTTCCACAGCCTCAGGGCAGAGCAGGGTACCCATAGCACCAGTAGCAACCTGGGGGCACCCGTTGTCTGGTGGGACCCCTGGGACACAGGGACACCCTTCTTCGCTCCTCTCTGTGGGTCCCTGGCATGCTGCCCATGATTTTGGGTGAGCAGTTCCCCTCTCCTTTTTCCTTCCAGAACTACCCACCACAGCAATAGAAGAAACCACTACAGATGCCAGCCTGGAGACCCTGGCTGAGGAGCCGTCCCAGGCTCCAAACCCTGAGCCCATCAGTGAGTAGAGCTGGAGGTGGTGGGCAGGACTTGGGGCTACCTATAGGCAGCTGCCTATCTGGGCACATGCATGGCTAGGAGTTGTGGGAAGGGTCTCTCACCCCATGCCCCTGGTGTGTCCAAGGTGCCCAAGAGCTTGTAATAGGGCTCTTGGGTTCTGGTGGCTGTGGTATCCCTCAGATGTGACAGTCTCTCTGTCCCAGACCGCAGTGACCCCCTGGAGAAGATGGCTATCCTGGTGTCCCTGGGGATCTTCGCCTTCTTTGTACTGGCTGCTGTTCTTGTCATCATCGTCCTCATCTGGTAGGCTGGGTTTTGAGAAGGAGGGGCCTGCATGTTTGCTGTCCCCATCCCACTCTGGTCCCTGATCCCTTGGCCTGGCGTGCCCCATGTCCCCCCAGCCCTGCTCTGGGTTCCTAGCCCAAGCAGACTTGATTCCAGCCCCATAAGGTGGTTCATGCTCCTCTTACTCCCTTGACACATCAATGCCTCTTCCCAGCACACTCTACCTGGCACTCCCCAGCCTGACTGATCTATTTCTGATGGGCCCACATGGGACCTTTCTCTGTGTCCCCCAAACGCACTGCTGCTTCTAACATCTCCCCAAAGCCTCCTGTCTTCAGGGGGACTCTCCTGCTGTAGGGTCGGCACTGAGACACCTCTGTATGTCCTGCCCCTGGGCACTGCCTGATGGTCTTGTCCCCAGGTCCTTCATCATCCTTCCATTGCTGAGTTTTCCCTGCCATGCCATGGCTTTGCTGTCCCTCCCTTTCCCCAGTACTGCCTGATCTCATGACCAGCTCCTGCTGTAGTCCTTGAGCTGATCCACTGGAGCAGATGGGCATGGCTGGGCACAGCTGGATGGGGATGTGCCCAGGGACAGACATCACCAGGGATGAGGGCAGTCCCAGTGCCCATGGGGGGGTTGTGCAGGGTCCTCAGACGCTTCTGCTCTGTCCCTCCAGGCTCCGGGTGAGGAAACACGGCAAAGATGAGACCAAACCCCACAACTTCTTGGTTGCTGCCAGCCACCTGAAGGCACGGCCAAGTGAGTCAGGGTGTGGGGGTGATGTGGGAGGTACAAGGGATGGGGTGTGGGGAAGGGGGCAGGTCAGTGCCCCCTCTGACCCCCTGCCTTCTCTCTCAGCAGAGGCTCAGATCCTGTAGTGAGCCCTGGCCGATCCCTGCTCCCTGCACCTGCTTGCCTACCTGTGGGACTTGATGCCACTGCTGGCCCCCAAGGACCCCATGCCTCCCAAGTCACCCCACAGCTGTGGACATTTCCAGAGCCCCCAGCATCGTGGGGGTGCAGGATGGACCCTAAGGAGAGAGACTTTGCTCCCGAGAACTATGGACTGCCCAAGCCCACCAGTTGCCAGCTTGGAGGCACCTGGGACTCAGGGTGATGGGCCAGCCCTGGCCACCAAGAGCTGCTGAACACATGGGGATGAGATGCTGAGCCAGCCCCACTTCACTGCCTAGTGTTGAGGGGAACCATGGTTACAGGCTCCCAGGGGTGCGGGCATCGGTGATCAGGGGGTGCTGAGCCCTGCCCGTCATCTCTGCACCGGCCACCAGCAGGCAGAAGGGACCAAATACCCTCCTCCCTATCCCTCTGCTGTGCTGTGGCTGGATGGAGCAGTGATACCAATAAAGGGGATAGCATTTTCACTGCACTGCCAGCCTAGAGATGGTGCTGGGCCAGAGGAGAGGTTACCAACTGTGGCACCGAGATGCCAGCTTGGGGACAGTCCTTGAAAAAAGGTGCTCAGGCAGCAGGGCTGGTCACCAAACAGGTCCTGGCTCTCCCCAGGAGCATGGAAAGGCTCAGACAGAACCCTCCTTCAGCTGTCCCTTGCTGGGTGCCAGACCAACTGCCTGAGACATCTCCCCTGCCCTCACCAGCATGGCAGCAGGGACAGGACCCTCAGAGAGCCCACCTTGCTCAGCATGTGGCCCCCTCCCCATGCCTCAATCTGGTCCCTCTAATAGCTTCCATGTGTTGGCACCTCCTGACCCTGCAGCTTTGTGCCAATGAGACCCAGATGGGGCTGGGTGGAAAGTCAGGCAGCAGCAGTGGGGGGAGCAGAGCCAGCGTGGGTTGTTCCTGTGCCTGCCCTTACAGGGAGATGTGTTACACCCAGCTGGACCCCTAGGCTGCCCTTGAACCTGGAGTGCAGAGGGGCCTGAAGGGAAGGGACCTCCCAAAAGGGTCCTTTTGCACAGCGTGTGTGCCCATGGACCCTTTGCCCTTGCTGTGTGCCCCTGCACTCCTACCCCAGGTGGAGGGGCACAGGGGCTGCCCATGCTGATGCTTGGCTTTGTGGGGTCCCAGCCTCTCACTGCCCCTGGTGAGCACACTCACTCTGGATTGGGGGAATGGGGGTCAGCCCTCCATCTCCAGTGTGCTGGTGGGGTGTCACTGTCCTTGGACAGAAGCAGAGCTCTCCACTGAGCAAGCACAGAATCAGAGAATGTTAGGGATTGGAAGGGACATCTGGAGATGATCTACAGGGCTGGTTCAGCTGCAGTAGGTTGCACAGGATGGCATCCAGGCAGGTTTTAAATGTCTCCTGATATGGAGACTCCACCACCTCTCTGGGCTGCCTGCTCCAGCATTGTTGCCCTTACAGTAAAATTCTTTCTTAGGTTTTGGTGGGCGTCCTGTGTTCCAGGGTCCTCTTGTCCGGTCACTGAAAAGCTAAGGCAGGTCACCAAGCTGGGGAGATAAAAGCAGCCAGATCCTGCCTGGGCCTCTGGGCCCGATAGCCACATTACTTTTTCCCAGGTGCATCCAAGAGCTTGCCAGCTCCAGCTGTGTCACTGCCATCATCTTCTGGGTTCTGTGCCCCAGCATCCAATCCAACCAACATGTTCCCTGCTGTGTCATGGTCACTCTTGGTCACCAGCATGACATGAGCACCCCTTTCTGCTTGGAAACCTGCTCTTGCCACCATCAGATCCACTCCCCTACCACTGTGGGGGGCATGAGGGCTGTGGTTTTCCGTAGCATGCTGTTGAGCAAGGGTGATGTCCACCCCATAGCTGTAGGTCCATTTGCATACTGAGCTCAGTGGTTTCCTAGCACCAGGTGCTGGTTTACAGGCTGCTGGCTGCTCAAATTGCAGGAGCACAATGGCTGGAAAATGGGAGAATGTGAGCTGGCAGCTCTTGTCTGCGGATGATTATGAGCTCCAGAAAGTCCAGGCATGCTTCAAGCAGAAGGGTGTTGCTGCTGGCTGGGGGGGAGCAGAGACCACCGAAGTCTCACACATCCACACAGGAACATGTGCCTTCTTTGTGCTGGCAAGCTGAGAAATGACAGGAAGAGGGGACATGCAGTTGTTCTGTCCCCATGTGGTATGTCCTGTGTCCCCTTCTTTAGCTGAGGCTTTCCTGAGTAGATATTGTGGACATCCATCCAGTTCTGGTAACCAGGGCAACTTGGGGGCAGGAGATGCATACCTGCTCCTCAGCACTGCATCCTGCTGCCCTTGGCCCTGGAAGGAGACCATTTTCCTCTCTGATGGAAGCTTTAGAGAGAGGATCTGCCACCCATTTGGCAGCTGGAGATGCCCAGAGTAGCTGAGAGGTCTGCATGCCACCCTGAAGTCCTGCCTGCCCATCTACTGGGATGTCCCATGTCTCATGGCCCCAGCAGCCTGTAAATGTGAGACATAGGCATCCAGGCAGGATGACATAGGCATCAGGGACCACTAGGAAGCAGCAAGTTCAGTGCTTGGGTGTATAAAGATGCTTGGTGCTGGGTGCTGTAGTCCCAGTTTCCCCAGTGGAAGATGCTTTGGTGCTGGACATGGGAAAACAGAGCTTTCTACTGGGCATGCGAAGGCACAAGGGGAGGGCTGGGGTGAGCAGCAATCTGGGATAAAGGAGAGGGCTCCAGATGCCAAAGTCAACTTTGTCTTCAAGTTGTGGAAAAGAAAAACAGGAAGGGACCATGAGAGCAGTCCCATTGCGGGCACCTCCCTGTCCCACCACGGGGCCGGGGCACTTCCTCCAGGGCTTGGGCTCCTTGGGAGGCTTCCTGCTGCAGGCTGGAGCCCTGCCTGGACCCGCCCTGCCCGGAGGAGGCAGAGACACTTCCAAACTTGCCTTGCTGCTGTATCCCACCCTCCTCAGGGCTGATACCATGCCAAGATCACTTGGGAAGCTGGTACAAGACGGGCCTGATGATGCTGAGGCTGTGCCAGGTTGAAGCAGCAGGTATGCTGCCTCCACAAGGAGCAGGGATGGCGTCAAGCTCCCTGGCATGGGACAGAGACCAACACAAGCCCAGCAGGAGAAAAGTGCAGGAGAACGTGGCCTGAGTCCTGCTGGGGTTACAAAATTTCTAGCGGGCAAAGCTACACACCAGGGAAGGTCCTCAGCACTGAGAGATCCATCTCACATGTCCCCAGCACACAGCTGTCCCCATCTAGAGCATTTACCAAGCAGGGGTTGGGGTGCACCAGTCACCCAACTATGGGCAGGGCTCATGTGGGAAAGCAATAGCCTGGGCAAAAGCCTTTGCAGCAGAGCACTGTTTGTAGATGGTCGTGCAGTGGTGTCTGGGCTGCCACCAACCCTGCCAAATATCTAGGCTGGCCCCCAAGTACAGCCTCCTCCTCTCCCTGCCTCGCTGCCAGGACCAGCCCGCATTTTGCAGGGGAGGAGGCGGATTGCACAGGACCGTGAAGCAAAACAGTCTCAGCTTACCTCTGCTGGCTGCTCCAGCTCCCTCCTCTGCCATATCCTGAGCCAAGGAAAGAAAGAAAAGCAGCTCTAGAAGATCACGGAGGCCACAGGGACATAGAACATGTAATGTGTCACAAGGCAGGGGAGAAAGGAAAGGGTATGTGTACAGACAGTGGCTCAGCAGGGAGGGAAGGATGTATGGATGGAGGGAAGGAGCAGTGCAGATGTATAGATGGGTTAGCTGGCAGGGAGGAAGGGATGGATATATGGATGGATGGATGGATGGATGGGTGGATGGATGGGCAGTCTCGATACCGAGATACCATCCTAAGCATCAGTGGTATTCATTTCACAGGGGCTGACATGTGAAGAAGGACAGGAGGGCAAGTGTGTAAGGCTGGTGAAGAGAGGCCCATGGGCAGAGCAAGGATAGTGTTTGGGAACAGGTCCTAGGTGTGACCCATTCACCCAGACCCAGTGGAAGTGGCATCACAGCAGACAGGAGGAGACAGAGCCCAAATTGTTCCCAGTGCAAGTCCCAAGCATGTTAGGGGAGAGTGTAAGGCATCTCCAGAGGGATTTACAACCTCTCAGGAGCTACTTCCATCTCATGCTGCTCAGGCACTGGGTGTGGACCAGTAGAGACCCTGCCCCAGGACAGAGTGAATCCAAACATGAGTGCTTTACAAACCCAGTACTGAGCACTTACTTTGGCCGTAGGTTTCATCTCACCTGCATGTGGGATACCTCTGCCTGTGACCCTCCAAGTGCTGGCACCCAGACAGATGTGGAGAGGGGTGAGGCCTGAGACATCTTTTCTTTCTGCCCCATTGGCAGGAATGGGTTGGTTTTTTTATTTGCTTGCTGGGATTAGTTTCATTCCTACCTCCAGGAAGCTTCTGGTCTTCGATGGACAAGGAGATGCTGGGAGACCAAAGCCAGCTGTACCCAACCACTGCTGCTCATGATGTTCTCAGGAAATGGCTGCTCCCTCCTAAAAGGAGCAGCAGTTCTTTTGATGAGCTCACCCAGCTTTTTTCTTTTTCTTCTTCTTTTCTTTTCTTTTTTTCTTTTTCTTTTTCTTTTTCTTTTTCTTTTTCTTTTTCTTTTTCTTTTTCTTTTTCTTTTTCTTTTTCTTTTTCTTTTTCTTTTTCTTTTTCTTTTTTCTTTTTCTTTTCTTTTTCTTTTCTTTTTCTTTTTCTTTTTCTTTTTCTTTTCTTTTTCTTTCTTTTCCTTTTTCCTTTCCTTTTTCTTTTCCTTTTTCTCCTTTTTCTTTTTCTTTTCTTTTCTTTCTTTTTCCTTTCTTTTTCTTTCTTTTTTCTTTTTTCTTTTTTCTTTTTTCTTTTTCTTTTTCTTCCTTTTTTCTTTGTTTTTCTTCGAGTTTTTCTGTCTTATTTTCTTTTCTTTTTATTTGTTTTGCTTTTTTTGCTTTTTTGTTGTTTTTTTTTTCACTGGAAACAGTCCTGTTGTCCAAGAAAGGGTTTCCAGTGTTTCATGTGGTGGCACTGGATGACACATGCAGTCATATCTTTTTCTGCAGCAGTGCCCCCTATGTATTCACTGTGCAGTTGTCTGATCTGCTCTGTGACATGATGAGATCTCAGTGATGCCATGTGAGTTTCTCAAAGGACATGATCTCTCTTCCCAGTGATAGAAACGCCATCTTCTCCTTCAGCTGCCTCCAGAGCTGCTGAAACAGAGCAGGACAGACTTCAGGAGCTTCCATGGGAGGCCCCGGGAGGCTCCATCCCTGCTATCCTCCCACCAGCTGCATCATGTGGTCCCCTGTGTGCCACATCAGCTGCTTCATCTGCAGGGCAGACCAAGTAAAGAGGTTATGGGCAGCATGACTCAGTGCTGTGCAGGAGCTTCTCAGCCATCTGGGAGACTCCAGTGCTCCCTGGATTTCCAGGATTGCATGGAGCGGGTGCTGGGAAGGCACACAGCCCTGTACAACATGGTATTTCTCTACATCCTGAAAACAATGGGCCAGAGATTCTGGGAGTCTCATGTGGCTTTGTAGGGCTACAACACTCAGGGCTTTTCCAGCACACAACAATCTCTCAGCCTTAGCTCCATGCTGGGACATACTCCAGAGGTATCAGCTTCTGGCTTCCATAAGCATTCTGGGCACTGGCATATTCACCCCTGTGCTGATGGAGGTGGCAAGGTGCTAGGTCTGTGTCTACACTTGCTATCTTCTGCATGATACTGACTGGTCCCGGGGAGGATCTGCTGACCTGCAAGGCACTGAAGACCAGAGAAAATACTGACCCAGAAAGTGTTGACCACCAGGAGGATTCTGACTTGAAAGGCACTGATGCCAGGGAGGATGCTGACCTGGAAGTGCTTGTTGGCACGGGACTGCTGGGGGTGCCAACCTCAAAGGCATTGATCCCCAAGAAGATGCTGACCTGAAGACAGTGATGCGCAGGAGGATGCCAGCCTGGATGTCACCAGTTCCTAGGGGTATCCTGACCAGGAAAGGATCATTTACCCAGGACATGGTGTTTTGTCCCCTGGCCCAGAGCACTTCTTTCATCTGGGGACCAGGTCAGGAAGGGGCCACACTGAGCACTTGGGCTGTGTATCCACTCTCAGACAGGAATCTGTGGCTGGCTGCAAAGAGCCTGGTGAGGTGCCTGCAGGAAGCTGAGCCAGCATCACCTCTCCCAGCTTCTTTCCTCCTCGGAGCTCCATGTTGGGACTGGCAGCTGCTGCCCAGGTACAGCCCGTGGGGATCGTGACTGCACCTCATACTAAAACCATCCGAAGCTACATCCTTATGCAGGCAAGAGGGATGCCCAGGCACAGTTTTCCCACTAGATGGCAAACGTTGCTTTCAAAACAGCCTCTAGAGGAACTGCTGGGCTTCCCTGGGTGAGGATACTGAGAAAATCTTTCCTCAGCACAAAGCCCTGGAGGTAAAGGACTTCACTCTTATCAACAACGGGGCTGGGGGCGGTAGGGACCCGTTGTGTGCTCCTCATCTTTTTTTCTCTGTCATTTCTTAAATTTTTGTCCTTTCCCACCTGCCTGGGTCCTGGGAGATCCATCCTCCAACCTGTGTGGATGGGGCTGAGTTGCCTGGGCATGCAGGGGAGACATAACCTTTAGTAGAACCTCTAACTTCCACAGTCTCAAAGTGAAACCCATAAGCTTCACTGGGAATTAATTACACTGTAGTTTGCAAGCCAGATGCTCATTCTTCCTTTCAAGCCCCTAGATCCATGGGCAATCCATTGTGATGGGTACAAATAAGGGAGGCAAGGTTCAAGGAGGTGCAGGTGGATGCACACACTTGTCTAAGATCTTCTATCAGCTCACATGTATTTCCAGGCCTGTGTACATTTGTTTGGCTTCAGCCCCAGATTTTTTCCTGCTCTCTGTATTAATTCTGTGCAGCACTTCCCTGAGCATCTGCTGCTGGCCCTGGTGCTGCTGCAATATCGCTGTGTGGTTAAACATGGTGGGTCACAGCTAAGGAAGGAGCTAACTGTGGGTGGTAAATGTTTAATATGGACAAATCAAACCAATTACACAATGTTAAGAGGAGAGTGTGTCATCTCGTCTGTGCCTGTCCTGTGTGGAGAAGAAGGTCTGTGGAAGAGCACAGCCCCAACCACTGCTGGATCAGCAACTCCCAGCATCAGCCAAGGGTGAAGGCACCAAATGGAGCTCTTCCTGCAGAACCCCACAGACCACTGTGTAGGTAACTTCACCTGGGGGAAAAAGGCAGTCTCTTAAGAGGAGGCTTTTGTTGCTGAAACAAAGACCTATGGGTGGCTAGACAAGCTGGCAGCCACCTCCAGTGTAAAGCTGCAGAACCAAAACATCCAGCTCAAAGCATTCCTTGAAGTCCCCCAGTAGGATTCTTGGCCATTGAGCAGCATGATGCCGACTTTTGGAGCAAACCTGGGGCTCCAGAGCTCAGCAGTTCCTGGGCAGGAGCACTGGACAACCCCCATGTCTGGGTTCCCAACGGCAGACTCAGCCCCCTCCACCAGAGGGTTAAAAAGCTATCAGAAGCAGCTGTATTTCCTCCACAAAGCAGCCCTGCTCCTGGCAGGATCCTCTGCCCTTGCTACCTCCCGTATTTTCCTGCCCAGGGATGTTGTTTGTTATCATTTACCCTTGGTGAGAAGGATCATTCTGGCATCCTGGCTATTTCCTTCAGGAAGAGATTATTGCTTCTTCCTCCATGAGGGCTGGTAAGTCCCTCTGGGGGCTTTCTGAAGTCAAAGAGAAAAATGTGAAAAATGAAAGGAGGAGTATGAATGAGGAACAGAAACTGATGGAGCTGTCGGGACCCCATCTGCTGCAAGCCACTGACCCATCATGATAGTGGCTGAACCATGAACAGAGCAGGTAAAAATCCCTTCTGGACCTTTCCAACACAGATGGGCTCCTTGCCAGCCTTTATGTTGGACTATGCTGGTGCCATGATCCCTGGGAACATGGGATCTGTGCAGAAGCAGTGACAACATGGATGCTGTACTCTCTGGTGCACTGCTGTGACGTGAGGCTTCCCTATCCCTTTGCCTCACAGACTCTGAAGGCAGCAGAGCATCAGAGCAGCACAGACCTGGCTCCATCTCTCTGGAAGGTGGTATTTACAGGCCAAGGAGGTCCCCTTGCCTGAGGATGTCATATCTTTGCCTTAATGTGTGCCTAGTTCTAGTTTTCTAGTCCAAGTCCTGGAAGTGGTTCTAGACTTTCCCTGTAGTCTCAAGGTTCTGTGCTTTTCATCCTGGGTGATTTTCACCAAGTAAATGCTTCCTGCCTCTGCATGGCATCTCTGAACAGAGCCTGCCTTGGGCAGCAGGCTCACTCTTGCTTTTCCCCTCATCTCAGATACCAGGAGCCTGCTTTCCTGTTGATGCCATGTGATCCCAAGCTAACCCAAAGCAACCCAAAGGCTCTGGAGCAAACTGGGAGCTATGTGACCACCAACCTGCAGCAGGGTGACACCATCCACATCCCTCACGTGGTGCTGCCAGGAGAGAACATCCTCTGAACACGAAGCCAATGCTTCAGATAACACTGTTGGAGCTGCACAGAGCTACTCTGGGCAGGGTCCTGCAGCTTCATCCCTGTGGACTTTCAGAGGGTCTTGAAAGACCCATGTGGATGGTGTGGGACTGTGTTGTGAGAGGCAAAGGGGCTGCTGAGGCATCCCCTTTGTGCTGGTTCAGATTCCCTAGCAGGTGATGGGTTAGGCATTAGCAAGCAGGGCGTCTGAGAGGGCTGGGGAAATTCTTTTACTGTGCACAGAGCTGAGGGAAGAGCTTCTCCAGACCTAGCTGACCTTGCTCTCCAGGAAGGTAAAGGCAATAACCCACCATGACACACTGAGAGCCCCAGCAGAAGCCATCACCCAGAAACAGACACCCAGGACTGCACAGAGAAGAGCAGGGACCCTTCAGCTACAACCTGCACTGGGAAATCAGCTCTGCTGGGGACTGCTTTCTGCCCCTGGTCCAAAAAGCATGTCACAGCCAGCCTTGTCCCTCTACTAAACTCTCTTCACCCTCCTTATCTGCACCCACATTTCCTGTTGGGAATGATGCCTGCCCGTGGGGTTAACTGCCCAGGTTAGTTGACCTGGGCCAAAACCTGCCAGGAGAGATGCTGAGGGTGTTCCAGCACAATTGGACACTGCTTCATTCGTTGTCACCCATGCAGCTCTTATGCCCTGCAGCAGCTGCAGCTCTGTCTTTAGGGGGCACTAAGACTGTCGAGAAGTTCAGAGTCCTGCCTGCAGCACAGCTCTGGATACAGCTGCTGAGTTAGGTGGCCCATTGGGAGGGTACAAATAGAAGGAAGGAAGCAGAGGTACAATTGGTGTGCCACTATTGCTAGGATAGCAGCCTGTATGACCCGACAGGAGGGGAACCCAGCAGAGACTGAAGGCTCAGAGCAGAGGAAAGCCGAAGGAGTCGGAGTTGTTGGTGGCTGGGATCCCGCGGTGGCTTCGCAGCCTCTGCTTCCTGTGGGTTTTTAGCTGTTTGCATAACAAGCACTTTGGCTCTGCTCCAGGGCCAAGTTCTGCAAGTCGATAACCTCTTTCTTCATGCTTTTGCATCACAGTCCTTTAAATGCAGCAGTTCCTAAGCTGTGGCCTGAGGACCCAAGGCGGAAAGCTGACAGGTGCTGTTCAAACCTGGTTCACTGCTGCAGTGCTCCCTGACCTCCAGGGATGGAAACCCATATAATATTTAGGAGCTGACCAGAGTCTGACATCCAGGGTAAGGGCATGGATAGCTAGAGGGTCATGCTTTCATTTCCTTCCGAAGGCAGCCACCTAAAATTAAAAAAAAAAACCCAAACCACAAATTATCTGCTGCCTTTGCTGGGGCACCAGCTGCAAAGGGAAGTGAAAGTTCCCTTTGTAAGGGATCCAGCACAGTCCACAGCAATCACTACTGTGATTTCTCTAGTATAATAACTCCCATACTCTTCCTCAAAACACAGCTGGGGTACAGAAAATCAGAAAACCCAGAAACAGACAGCTGTACTCAAGGAGAATGCATGTTGGGATGATGGGCAGAGGCAGAAAGCCCACAAGGTGCAAGGAGTGGATGATCTCTGCTGCCTAACAGGTTTCTGCCATCTCACAAAGAGAAACCCAGCCTCTTGATGTCTCTGGGATCTAGACTGTCCATTTGACACATCTCTTGAGTTCTCCCCAGTTTTGCTGAAAGCAGCTTCATCAGGACAATGCACCCACCATTAACCTTTTTGCTGGCTGCCACACAATCCATCAGCAGCAAAGGACAAATTAACATCAGCAGTGTAAGAAGTGAGAGAGTTAAACTGAGACATGTGGGTTGCAAATGTCCCTTCAAGGGTATGAACCTCCACTGTACCACTGTGAATATTTATGGAAATGGACCCAGGGCTGCAAACCTGAGGAGACTGTAAAAAGGCTCCCTGTTAAATGGGGATAAAGCTCTGAGATCTCCCTAGATCATTTGGTTTTACCTTTGTTGTTTTTTTCTCTCCTTGAAGACAGTTACCAGGCTGAGTTTGGTGTATCTTGTACCAAACAAAAGTACTAAAAGCCCTTTAATCTACTGCTACATGATCAGCAGCTCATTTGGTTTTGGGATGGTAAAAGGCACTGGTGTGAGACATAAGCTGTGCACAACACAGAGCTCATCCTTGATTATCTGGGAAGAATTCACTGGCACACTCTTACTGCAGGCTGGGCAGGCTGGTGGTGCCCCTTCCCTGGCTGTAAACCAGGTGGCTTTCAGTGTCCTCAGGTGAGTACAATGGGCAGGGCACAACCTAGTGACAACTGGCCAGGAACACTGGGAGTGAAAGGTGTATTTTCAGGGATGAACACAGGGAATGGCACTGGGAAATGTGTCTGTTGTGGTGTCAGCTCTGTATCAATGCAGGTAGAGGCACGAGAGGTTTTAAAAAGAGTAGCAGAGACCCACTAGGATGGTGGGGAGACTTTTACTTCCTCCCCCCCGATACTCTTTGGGTGCTGTGCAGGCTCTTTCACCATGAGCAGCAGGGCACATGTGGACATCTACCATGATCAGCTCCCTCTGCCTCCCTGCCACCACTGCTGGTGCTGATGGAGGTTTGCAGGTGCTTTCTCCTTGCTCTGTGTTTGTGTGAGAAAGGAGCTGTGGGGAGCAAAGCTTGTGGGGCCATCTCAGCACATCACAGAGTCCTTGAGATAGTGCCTCCAGCAAAGACAAGTGTTACATGACCAAAGTAGTGTTCCCATGGCCTGCAGGAGTATGGTTGTCTTCCCCTGTGATTTTATGACAGTAGAAGGGGAAGTAAAGGGCTGAAGCCTTTGCCATGGCCACTTCCAGGACTCTGGCACCACAGCCTGGGGGTTCTGCATGCACCCAGACCATAGGGATGTGCCAGCTGTGTGCACCCATCCAAGCCAGGCAGGAACCAGGACTCTTAGAGGTGGCGCCCAGAGACTCAGCTCTACACTGCACCCCTGAAGACCTTACAGTCTCATCTGAAGAGATGCAACGAGTAAAAGAGTTGACCTGTCACTGTGTTGCACAGGGAAGGAGGAAAGGGACAGTGAGTGACACACACGGCTATGTCTGTCTGATAAACTCTGACACAGCCAGGTGGCAATCTGCTCTGCTGGGGCTGATCCCCCACCATGGGTAGAGCTGGTGACAAGGGGTGTCTTTCCACCAAATGACCATGAAGGCTCTTGCCCTTCTAAAAATGTTCTTTGGGATGCAGCAACAGTGGCTACAAAAGATTTAGGGGGAGTGTGGGCATCTCTCAGAGCAGCCCTTACTGGACACCCACCTTTGAGGCTTGCCATGTTCACCCCAAGATATGTGCCCTCAGAAGTTACTCTCTTTTTAAATTAAATAAAACAAAACAAAAACAAAACAAGCAAATAAACAACACAAACAAACCAAAACAAACACCACCAAGAACTAGGCCACAAAATATCTAAAATGTGTTGTTGTGTCCCGTCAGCCGTTTTCACTCCACTGTTAGCACCAGATGTGGTCCAGGCTGCTCCAAATGCTGTGCCAGACCTGTTCCACACCTGCCTTCTTTGGCAACTGAGACTCAACTGTTTCTCTGCTGTGAGGAACAGAGAGTGGCACAGGGAGCACAAAAAAAGACTGCTCAATCTCGTGCATCATGTTCTGAGCCCTGTACCTTCCTGGATACCCTCAGGCAAAGTCCTCTCCAGATTTTTTTTTCCTCTGCTACCAGTTCATGTGGGGGTCCAGGATGTGCTGGCACTAACACGTGTCCAGGAATGGCTCCACATGACATCTAGCCTTGGACTTTGCCTGCCCAAACAAAGTCAAGAAGAGGCTCAGCAGTGCCTTCCTTCTTCTTCCCGGTGGGTGGCTGCCTTTATTTGCTTGCTGGGATTTTTCAGGGAGGCAAGGACATTTGGTTAGGCATTGATAGGGCAGGGCAGGGAGCCAGAAGAACTCCTGTTCCTGCAGGACAGGAGGTCAAAAGGCCAGCGTGCTCACTCCCAGACAGTGCTCAGAGCTCCTCCATCTGCACTCGCTTCCTTGGGATGTGAGAAACACTGGGTAGGTGAATAGAATCCAGGGGATAGAATCATAGAATCATTTAGGTTGGAAAAAATCTGTGAGATCATCGTGTCCAACCATTAACCCAGCACTGCCAAGCCCACCACTAAACCATGTCCCCCTGCATCACATCTACATGGCTTTGAAATCCCTCCAGGGATGGTAACTCCACCAATGCCCTGGGCAGTCTGTGGCAGTGCCTGACAACCCTTTCAGTGAAGGGTTGAAGGACACTCTGCTGGTAGCCCTCATCTCAGCATCACTGCAGCAAGCAAGGTATTTGGAGAGAGCAGCAACCACAGGGCTTGGTCAATGGGAGAGCCACCCCAGGACCTCGTGAGACTGATCAAGGGACATTAACATGAAAGCTTCGAGCAGGTTAATGACACTCTTTGTGTCATTAGTGTCATTAGTGTCATTGCCACATTCAGAGGAGTGGCAAGATGAATAAGTGAACGTAACAGATACTGGGTGAAATTTAGCAGTGGAAAGGGCAGGGTAGAGAGTCCAAGAACATCAGTTCCAGGCCAGGACAGAGGCTGTATCACTGTGTCTCTCTCCCCAGCTAAGACCACATATGTAAAAAAAACAAACCACAACAAACAGAGAAAATCAGAATCGTTTTTCCCTGGCACCCCTTCTTGGGGGATCACCCAGGAGTCACCGGGACAAGTGTTTCCCCAAGAGGAGCTTCCCTGGAACCCATGTGTACCCACCCAGGGTGGGTTTGTCCAGCCCCTGGATGAGCTCCTCCAGCACTTTGTTTTCCATGACTTGCATACAGAGGCTGAAGAAAGGTATTCCTGTTTGCTTTAAACTCGCAGCCCGATCATTTTGGAGATGGACACAGTTTGTGTCAGGCCTGGACACAACAGCAGCACAGAAGCAGCTAGGCTGGCCCTGGGACCACCAGAGTGGGCTGTGAAGAAATTGTTTCTAAATTAAGTTGAAAGAGGGCCTTGGGCCAGCATCTCTGAAGTCAGGTGAAGCTTTAAAGACCATCAGGGTTTCCAGGGGAGGCAGTGGGCTCCTAGAGGGCTGTGGTAACATTAGGACAGGGGAGGGATGCTCAGGGGCTTAGCAGGTTTCTATGTTGTACTCCTAGACTACAGATGAGTAGTCCTGGTCCTGCTGACCCAACATGTAGTTTAGGACCCAAATAACACCCCAGCTGTTCTTGGAGCTGCCTGAAGGAAAGATCTGGTTGCATTTTATTTTCCCATTCTCCTGACTGCTATCCTGATGACTCCCCATTTCCTGTAAAAGAAGTTCCACAGCAAGTCCTTCCCTGGCAAGACATGGAACCATCTTGCCTTATCAGACACAGGAGAGCTAGACAGGGACTTTCCACTCTTTGCTGCTGTGCCCTAGTAGGAATACCAGCCCCGTACATCTTACTTGCTTCAGAGACTTCTCCAGTTACCCTCCCTGTGCTGCCTTGGCACTCTTGGCAGCTCTGCTCCCACAGACTCCAGCTTTAATCTCTTTAATGGCTTTTTCCTGGCCCTGGTCATCCTCTGCCTGGAAATCCTTGACCAGAAGTATCCTACAGGAAAGCCAGGATGGAAGATGATGCTTCTGGGAAGCACAAACCCCTCTGCTCCATGGGAAAGCCCCCAAAGATTCAGCCACTGTGGCCTCCTCCAGTTCCCTTTGCCAGCAGCTGAAAAAAAGTTTCATTTGGGAATTCCTACATTTGACCTTTTGCCCATACTGTCCCTGATTGCCCACACAAGTGTGGCATGGGCCTGCAGACTCTCTTCGCACCAGAGATGTAACCAGCCTAAACCTCCTGGCTTTCAGAGAAAGCATTTTGTAGCATATCCATATCAAATCATTGCAGAACTACCTGCCCTGTATCCTCACACACACTGTCTGGGACAAGTGAACATCTTCTGGAAGAGAAGCAGCAATGCTGAGCAGATTCGGACTTTCAGAGTGGGAAGAACTGATCCAGAAGGCTTGTGTATGTGCCACCAGAAATGCTCTATGAGGGGGCTGATCTGGACCAGCAGGAATTTCTTCACAGACTGAGCTGTATGGGTTTCTGGAAGCAGAGAGAGCAATGACCCTCCTGAAGCTCAGCCAGAGCTCTTGCAGAAAAGCACCTCAGGGTCACATCTGTTGGGGTTAATGCCCTGCTGGAACAAGATGTTATCTCCCTGCATTTGCAGTATGGGAAAGGCTGCAGCCTCAAAAACTGATGATGCAAATGAGGCAGAACCCCTCTGGACAGCTGGGAGCTTCTGCTCATCATAGACTTGTCCCAGCTGCCAGCACAGCCCATGATGAATGAGCTCAGCATGTCCTGGCACACCACAGCCCCCCAGCATTTACTTTAGACAGTTGCAGCACAAGGAAGACAAATGAGATCTATGGAAACCCAACCTGCTGTTGGCCCCCTCTGTCTCCATTTACATGTCTGTTTTCTCCTCCAAGACCATTGTAGCTCCTTTGTTTAGAAGCATGTCTGGCTTCTGATCTTGTTCCAGATGTTTTTTGCTTGAGCCCTTCCTCATTCTTTTAAAGCACTGAGTACAGACACTTTTGGGCCCACTTTGGATAAAAATCACTAGACTCAGATGCTTCAGACCTTGAACCAACCCAAAACTACAGCCTCCTTCTGGTACTACCCAGAGGTAATGCTCATCACCTGCTAGCTGAACTCTCACAGCTGCCTCCCACTCAAAAATCTTCAAAATTTCATAAGGGTGATGAAAAATCACCAGGTTGAAGTTCTCCAGAGAGAGAAAGGACCCCTCAAGGGTTTCCCCCTCCTTACAACACCATGAGCCCTGTCCTTGCTCCAAGCCCAGGTGTTAAGCATCAGGATCCTGGAGATATAGCCAGAGATGTCAAGGGAGGATGCAGGATGGCAGCAGATCTGCAGGGAATCCAACCCTCAGAGGACAGGTGGTCCAGGAAGCATTTGGCAAGATGGGAACAGTGTGTCCTGTTAGTCAGCTCTCCATCTTCAAACCAGCTTTTATTTACGTTGGACCGAGGCTCCACAGCTGCTTCCAAAAGGCATTTGATGCTAAACTCACTGGCTTCATCTGCCCTCAAGAGCTCTTTAGGTTGCTTTCTAATTTTCTCAAATCCAAACCAAAATTAAGTTGGTGAAACAGAGCCAAGGCTGCCAAGGCCCTTGCCAGAAGCACACCAGCATGTGGCACAGATGGTGACAGCAAGGATATTGTCTTTCACCACTGATGGTTCACACTCTATTATTAGTGTCTGCACAGCCTGCTACACTTCAAAGAGGACTCATGGATACCACACAAAATCTACTTTCTTCAGCCAAGCTTAGAATCAACCATAGAACCACAGAATGTTTGGGGTTGGAAGGGACCTTAAAGACCACCTAGCTCCAGCACCTGCCATGAGCAGGGTCATTTCCCACCAGACCAGGTTGCTCCCAGCCCCATCCAATCTGGTCTTGAACACTTCCAGGGATAGGGCAGCCACAGCTTCTCTGGGTACCACATACCACCACCCTCATAGGAAAGAATGTCTTCCCAACATCTAAATCTATCCTTTTTCAGCTTTAAAACCATCCCCCCTCATCCTTTCATTATACATACTTGGAAAAAATAATTCTCCAAGCTCCCTCCATGTTCCCAAGATGCCTTCATCATGTGGGCACCAGGTCAGTTCCCTGATTTGCACCCAGGCACAAAGGTTTCTTGTGAGCATGGAAGGCCTCACATCAAGCATCCAACAAATGAGTAGGGACTTTAGAGAGCAACTCTATCCTCCCACATCCATCTTCTAGAGAGATTCCCAAAGTCATGGTCCCAGTGACTTCATGCAGCTCTCAGAAGAGAGTAAGAGAGAGCACTAGCAACCCACTAGCACCCACTAGCAACCTGGTAGGCCAGAATAACAGAGGGGAAAAAAAAAACATTAATAGGAAGGCTTGCTCCAAGTCATCTAATCCATCCTGCTGAGCCAGCAGCCATCCTGCTGAACCCTAGAAGTTTCCATCGGTGGGAATGTTGCATTTCTTCAGTTGCCTTTTCCTGCTCAGTGAAATTTCCCCCTAAAGTTTGACCCCAGAGACCCCTGTGGTTTCTTGACAATTCATAAGTAAACTCAGAGTACTTTTTTCACTTTCTCTTCATAGTATCCCTCTGTCCACTTGGAGACCATCTTATCTATTCCTGGAATCAGGGTAAACCCAAATTCCTTCAGACTGTGCTTGGAGGCCAAGTCATCCAGACCTCTCACCAAACACTGCTGTCTGCCAAAACCCTGCCAAGTGGGTGCACACCTTACCAGAGCTAAGCTGTCCCATTCGGGACCATCTCTTCCATCAACACTAATTTAAATGACTCCTGGACCACAGTGGTGGCCAAATTCCTCGATGAACAAAACTCAGAAATAAACAAAAATTATAGTCCCCATCAGGAGGGAAGAGACCCCTGAATTCCTTGGCAGAAAGTTGCAGGACATGTTCTTGTTCTCAGCCCCCTTGTTCTCAATCCAACAGCCAAGATGCAGCCCCCATTTCTCCCATTACCTACTGCCAAGATGGGCTTGAGATCTGAACACCTCTTGGTTTGAAGCTGACTCACCAATTGCATATTTTTTGCTTTATTCTGCAGGAGCACAGTTTTAAACATGGAACCTACAGCACACGCCTATGCCAGGAGATGCTATTTTTTGCCACAAGCCACCTGCATTGGCTTTGCTAGCAGCAGGGCTGCTGAGCAGTTTAGCTTGAAAACAGGCCAAGGCAGAGAGAGCTTCCCTCCCACCATCCCCTGTCATGCTGCAAAATACCTTCTGCTCCTGGTGCCTGTGCTGAGACATGGGGGTAAATGCAGTGAGGCAGACCTTCCCTGCCCTGAGTCAGAAGTGCAGAGCTGAGTGCTGGCACCCCCAGGACCTTCTGCCTTGCCCGTGCCAATCAGATCTCACAGGCTCAGCCAAGAGCCATTGCACAGCATGGACACAGCCTTCAGAAACAGCAGTGATCAATCCAGTGGACTTCAGACCCCTCTGTCACCCCAGGCAGGCACTGAAACCCACAGCCCCACAGGCCCTGAGAATGGTAATTCCCTGGCCTCGGCAGGAGCAGAGGAGGATGCTGGAATATTGCACAGTCTCCAGGAAATGAAACCAAGCACTGTGAGAAGAGGGCAATTCTGTATCTGCAGCACATCCAGGTCACTTCTGCTTTTGCTCTTTGCCATACAGTGTCTGTCATCCATCACTGTACATGCTACTGGTGCCATTCCAAAAGACCCATCAGCTAAGTAAAAGGTGGGAAACTACAAGCTGCAAAGGCTTTCAAGGAAAGTGCTTGATTTCTTTGCTGAAAACCACCTCAGCAGCTCGCAAGATTCCTGATAGTAACTGCTATGTTTCTGGAACATCTCTTCCCACCCACCATCCTCCCTGAGACAGTAAAAAGTCATGGCTTGATAACTGAAACAAGATTAAGGAACATGAATATAAATACAGTTGTGTGCTTGCAGTGTGGGGACAGTCAGTCAGCCCAGCCCAGCAAGTGGAGGGATTTTCCCAGCCAAAACATCTGCAAGAAAGAAAATCTTGCTTTCTGTGGGAAATGGGGGAAGAGTGAGATCTGTCGGTGGAACAGGCAGACCAAAGGCTGCAGAGGGTGAGGTTCCCATGCCAAGCAGTCATACCACATCTGGCACATCTGCAGTGGCACAATACAGCTGCCAAATCCCTCCAGGCAGGTGCAGAACAGCCACGACCCAGCTAAAGCCTGGGGCAGAGGGGTCCAAGAAAACTGGGCAGAAACTGGGCAGCACAAGGCTAAATAGAGACAGGAAAAGGGAGACCCCAGATTTAGAGGTTTGCACTTGATAGAGCAAAACAAGGATTGCAAGAGGAGCCTCTGAGCCTGCCTTACAACTAGCAACCATCTGGCTCTCCCTTTCCCCCCTGGACAAGGAAAGGTTTTTAACACTTCTGGGTTTAATGCATCCTAGCTAGGCTCAGGCTGCACATCAATTTCCCAAGTTCATGAGAAGCTTCAAAAATCTCATCTTTGCTCCTGCCCTTGCCCAGCTGTCACCCCGTGGTTGTCCCTCCCATCTGCTCCCAAGAGGAGCTGAAGGAGCTCCCAGATCTTCATTAATCCCCTCCCAGACCCATCACTGCAACCTGAGCCAGGTGGTGCCACCTCACCCTGAACTCCTGCAGACCCAGGCCGGTTCTGCTGTGCAGCCATGCCACTGTGCTGTGGCTGCAGAAGCAACAGAGAAAAGGAGGGAGGGCAGTTTCCCCCGACCAGCCTCCTGACCAGAGGTCACACCATGGAGAGCAGAGAAAAACTTTCCTAGAAACACAGCTAAGCAGGGAAATAGGAGTGAGAGGTGGAGACTGCCAGAGGAATGGCACTAATCCTGCCATCAGTGCCTACTGGTTAACTGGGAGGAATGGGCAGTGGGGAAGGTACTTTCCAGGGACTTCTGGCAGCAGGACAAGTCTTCTATTTGCTTGTCCTGCTTGGTTTTCTGTTTGATCTCCAGTTTTTACTGCTACCATGCAAAAGGAGAAGAAGGGTACATCTGAGAGCAGAGAGGATGGGTTCCTCCTTCCTTTCCAAAGGGTGCTCTCAGCTCTGGGATCTGGGCAAGGGTGTGCCTGGCATGTGGCTGACCCTGCACTGCAGTGGGCTGCAGCACCTACAACTTGTAAAAGCACAGAGCTGAGTGCTGTGTTGTCACAAGGGTCCTTGTATCAGAAAAGTTCTGAGCTCAGCTTGGTGCCAGGGACTCATCCCATGCACTGGTCCCTGGGGATCATACCCAACAAGACAATGGAGGAGCAGGCCTGGGCAATGCCACCAAGGAGACCCTAGCTACAGGAGGAGAGCAGCAGGGATGACACCAGCTCCTGTAGTGGAACAGAACGACCAGGTGCCTCTGATCATCAAGAAGTGGGTGTGAGCCGCTATCAACCCCACCTGTGCCCAGTCAGGGCAGGGCCCCTATGGAGCATGTGCAAGACCATGGGGCCAATAAATAGTGAGGCTCACACCCACCAAGGCAGCTCATTCTAGAGCTAGCTGAGAGAGTGGCTGGTTGCTTCCATAGCAGCAGACCATCTTTGCTAGTTCCACACTGTGGGCAATAGACTCAGATCACATCCTACGAGTCTATATCACTATATCAACGCGTCGATCCTGGACAAGAGACTCCTTTCCGGCTACAAGCTCCTGCTTGAGGACCCACACACAGCCTGTCCCAGGGTGCTGGCATCTTCACACAGGACAGATCTCAGCAGAAAGCAGCACTGATGATGACTTGCTGAGAATGGGAGGGGAGCAAGCAGGGGCCTGAGATGGAGAAATGCCAAACCTGGATCCTCTCCATCACCCACGGATGTTACCAGCTAGGCAAGAGCAAACAGTGAAATGGCAGGAGATTGAAGGGGCTTTTCCTCACCTGGCTTCCCACCCTTCACAACTGTCCACATGTCCTGTCTCCTCACAAAAACCTGGGCAGCCCCTGAGCTCCTGCCAGCCTGGTCCAGGGATGGTGCCAAGGACATCGTGCTCATGGAGAGCAGCTTCTTGCCTTGGCAAGAAGAGATCACCAGCAGGAAGGAAAACTGCTCCTTGCATAGGCAGACATGCCCAGGACACATTTGTGGTTCCCATGGAGTGATGTGAAGAGGCCATCTGAAGGCTGTGGAATGGGGGGACAGCTTTTAGCCTCTAGGGTGCTGCTCACCTTGCCTGAAAGTGTGTGCAGGGAGAGTGGAGCTGCTCCCTTCCCTGTCACCCCAGGAGCAACGTGTGCAACACATGAGGAATGCTGGGGACAGAAAAAGCCCAGGCACACCATCCCTTTGGAGGAGAGGGACAAAACCTATCCCAGTGAAGCCCTTTCAAGGTATTTATGGCACCAAGTGACACTAATGTAGCACACCTCTTTGGTGCCCACTCTTGCTGCAGATAAGCAGGTGGCTGTTTCTGCTATGGACCTTCAGTCCTACCTCCCAGCTGTGAATGCCTGCCCTGGGTCAGAAACCACAGCAGAATTGCACCTGCTGTGTATTGTGCTCCTTGAATGGAGCCTGGGAAGCATCTGAGACAGCTTTCACCATGCCTGGAAGAGAGAGGAGTGCTCTGTGATCCAAGCTAGAAGACCTGGCAGCCAGGGAACAACCCCTAAGCATGGTCAAATTTTTTTGCAAAGATGAAGCCTTGTCTTTCTATCTTGGTCTTGTGCACAGTTGTCAGTGATTTTGTCAGCTCCCTAGGGAAGCTTTTAAGTTATAATGCCTTATTACACCCTAGCATGTGAAGTACAGGTCCCAGGTATGGACGAAGGACTGCTGGTGATTCAAGCAATGCCACAGGACACCTCACACCAAAGTCATCCCTGCACTTAGCCTCAGACTTACTGAGGCCATGTCTGGGTGTTCCTGCAGTGGATCCTGATCATACCCCACCAACCCCAGAAGACAGAGTGAGGGTAGGCAAAGAGCAGGAGGATACAAGTAGGTAGAGAGAAGCAGGAGGGCTTGGAATATTTTTAATTTAGCTTTTGGCTGGAACTCAAGATTTTTGACATGGCAGTGCTTTCTCCAAGGAAAGTGGCTGCTTCCCTCTAAAGAGATTGTTGACATTTTGTATCAGAAAAAAAACATCACTCCATACTTTATGAAGTACTGAGCACTGCTGGTTTTTGACAGCTTTCCAAGTGTCAGGCTCTGGAGTAGTGACAGCTGCTGCAGGGATGGAGGAGGAACAGCCAACTAGGACCTGGCCCAGGGCAGCATCTCCTCCTGTCCCTCCTGGGGGGTAAGGGCAGAACTGGGACCTGGGTCACCACCCTCTTGAAAGCCACAGAAGACAAGCTGGCAGGGATCCGCAATCCATGGCTGCACTGCTCTAAAGGCAGTTTTCTACTCCCTTAAGAGATAGGAGCCACAGGCTTTACAGCCACAGTCTTACAGTCATGTTAGCCAATCCATCCCTCAAAACTCTGCTGCCAACATCCGAGAGGTCAGTGCAAGCCTCTCCTCCCCCAGCTTCCCGAGAACTTGCCAGGGGACATGGTGCTCCTTGTCAGGGCAGCCTCCAGCCAAGGATGGACCTGATCCTCCTCAGGCTGGATCCTTCCTGCAGCCCCTGCCCTACGCAGGGACCAGCACCAGCTGCAGCAGCTCAGTCCCTGTGTAGATCCAGGCTGAGCCAGCCCCAGCCCTTAGCAGGTCACCGAGCAGGCAGCAGGAAGGTTTCTGCCCAAGCAAGCTACATTTATCCTCCTTTCCCACTCATGCTGTTTGTTTTGGCCTCTTTTCCTGTTCTAGCCTTCCTCCTCCTCCTTCGGATTGTATTGCTGGGGCTGTCACTATAGTTAATGAGCTGGGACAGAGCTGATGTTCCAGGAAAGTCACACCAGGAGACTGTGAACAGATACCAGGAAGGAGGACACCAGAGAGAGGAACAACTGAAAAAAAAACCTTGGCCACCAACCAAGGGAGCCAGCAGACTAGGGGAGGAAAGGTGCCAGGGCTAAGCTTGCATTCAACAGGTCTCAGCAAAATCCATCAGGTGTCTGGGCATCCCCTGGTTTGGACAACCCAGCCCCTGCACCACCTTGGGTGCCATTCCCTGGAGGTAGCCACATCCTCCTTGCCCTTGGGAGTAGCCCCTGGAGTGTTTCACTCCCAGCCTGTACCCAGACTTGTTGACTGGCACTAAAATCCAGTCAGGGACAGTATAAGTAATTTAATAATGCAGCCTGACACATTTGACACAGGGGGCACAGGAAGGTGCCTGGCTGTTGGCCATACAAATCCCACTTGTGCATATTCAGATCATGCTTCAGCTGCATGGATCAGCTTTGTCCAAACACCAGACTGCCCAGGACAAAGGGAAGTTCCCAAAGGGACATAAGGCCACTTTTGGGCAGCAAGACCATAGTTTTAATGTACAGACCCAGAAGACCCAAAGTTTGGGAGAAAAATAGCCATGGACTTTGAGCTCATTGGTCATGAGCAGCAGGGGTTGCTAGGGTGTCCTCTGCCTTGTCCATGGATGTGTCCAGGAGCAGGTGTCTTCACCTGCATCCGTGTCATAGAATCACATAATGTTAGAAGGGACCTCTGCAGATCATCAAGTCCAACCTTCCTGCCAAAGAAGGTCACACAGAAACACAGAAAGGTCTTGAAAGCTGGCAGAGTAGAAAACTCCACAACTCTTCTGGGCAGGCTGTGCCAGTGCTCCATCACCCTTATAGTAAAAAAATTTTTTCCTCATATTGAAGAGGAACTTCCTGTGTTCCAGTTTATGTCCACTGCCTCTCATCCTATCACAGGGCACCACTGAAAAGAGACTGGCCCCTTCTTCTTGACACCCACACTTCAGATATTATAAACATTAATAAGATCACCTCTCAGTCTTCTTCAGACTAAACAGCCCAGGTCTCTGAGCCTTTCCTCACATGACAGATATTTCAGTCACCAGATCATCCTTGTAGCTCTCCATTGGGCTCTCTGTAGTACACCTCTGTCCCTCTTGAACTGAGGAGCCCAGGACTGGACACAGTACTCCAGATATGGTCTCACTACAGCACAGTAGAGGAGGAGGAGAACCACCCCCAACCTGCTGGACACACTCCTGGGGTGCACTAAGGAGATTCTTGGCCACAAGGGCACATTGGTCTCTTCTGGATAATTTATTTATCCACTTGGACTCCACAGTCCTTCTGCTTGGAGATGCTTTCCAGCAGGTCAGCCCCTAATCTGTACTGGTGCATGGTGTTATTCCTCCCCAGGCGACAGGGGCTGTACTTACTCTTGTTGAACCTTATTAGGTTCCCCTTTGCCCAGCTCTCCAGTCTGTCCTGATTTTGGTGAGTGGCTGCACAGCCAGTCCTCTCAGTTTCATATCATCAGCAAATTTGCTGAGGATACACTTTGTCACACCTCATTGAGGTCATTGATGAAGGTGTTGAAAAAGACTGGACCCAGTACTGATCCCTGGGGAACACTTCAGTCACAGGTCTCCTGCTGGACTCAGAACCATTGATCACAACCCTCTGTGATCTGTGCACTGCTCTATTGTTTAACCAGTTCTCAGTCCATCTGACTGTCCACTCTTCTAACCCACACTTTCTGAGCTTGGCTATGAGGATGTTATTGGAGATAGAGCCAAAACCCTTGCAAAAGTCAGTGTAGAAAACATTCACTGCTCTCCCTGCATCTACCCAGTCAGTCACACCATCATAGAAGGCTCTCAGATTATTCAAACATGATTCCCATTGGTGAATCCATTCTGGCTGCTCCTGATAACATTCTTTTCTTCCATGTATTTAGAGATGACCTCCACAACGAGCTGCTCCGCCACCTTTCCAGGGATGGAGGTGAGACTGTCTAGTCTGTAAATTCCTTACCCCAAAAGCTCTTTCCCTTCACCTGCAAGTAAGCACTGAACTGCCAGAGCAATTGGCAGACATGATCAGCTACACTGTGCCTCAGTTTTCCTTCACCAGAAGGACAAAGACCCTGTTCCTGGAGCTCCTCATCCCAGTCCCACACACCCATGGGACCTGAGAGGTGGGGACCTCCATCCCAGCAGTTGCTCTGGCAGGACTAAAGTGGCTTGGGCTGGATGGTACAATAATGGCACACTCCATCCCACCCCACCTATGCAACAAAACCCCCTGGAAACCTGCTCCAGCATCCTGATGTGCCACTCCAAGGTGTTGAGAGACTCTCAGGAGAGACTTCAACTCAGCTGCTGCAGAACATGTTCCTCAGCCCTATGTCCTTTTCCCTAGCCTTGCACTCCAGAGCAGCCCCTTTGTCATGGCAGCACTGGCTGCACACCCCACCCTTGGGCTCAAACACAAGGCAGGTAAACCACTCACTGGCTTTTTTTTTTTTTTTTTTTTTTTTTTTTTTAACAAAATCACAGTACAATTAAAAAGAGATAAAAGCAGCAGCTTGCACAACAAAATGGTTGCATTCAGCAGATCTAGGAGAGCAGCACAAACACAGGTCTTGCATCCATGCCCAGGCAGGCTGGGGGGGGACCAAGAAGGGAAACAGTGTCCCTGAGGAAAGCAGGGGCCAAGGGCAACATCCCTGCCTGCTCTGCCATTGCCACATTACTATAGTTCTGCTTCTAGTTGTGCAAGGAAGGGCAGGAGATAAAACAGTGCAGGGAAGTCAGAGAGTGAGAGAGGAACCACATTGGCCATGCTCTGCCCAAGGGCATCTAGGTTGTGCTTAGCAGTGGAGCACGGCCAGTGAGGAACATCTCCAGCCCTCTCCTCCATCCTCACACTTTTCCCTCCTGGCAGGCCCTTCCCAGGGATGCAGAAGGACTTAAGCTTGGGGCTTGACAATGAAAATCAAAAGGATCAGACAAGTGCTAGAGCTGCTGTAGTAAAGAGAAAGCTGAGACCCCCCAAACTCTTCTCACAGAACAATCCATCAACCATTTTCCAGGCTGCAAAGGAAGGAAAGTTTCTGGTCCAGCATCCCCTGGTTCAGCCTGATGCAGCCTGTTGGGCCACACCAGAGACAGAAGGAAGAAGAGAGAGCAGGCAGGGCTCTGCCCAGCCCAAAGCACTTGCAGATGGAGTTGAAAGTAGGTGGTATCCACAAGCTTCAGATTCACAGCTGGAAGTTGGCTCCACTACAGGTGCTGGGGCTGGTCTCAGGTTTCTTCAGAGTCTACTTGCCCTGGGGATTGGCCTTGAGAAATGAGAAGAACAAGTGTGATGAGTGTGATCCTCTGGGCAGGAACCTCCCTCAGAGTTCCATCCCCATGGCTGGTAATGGTCATCAAGGGGTGACCACCCTCAGCTGAACCATGGAAGTGCAGCACCTACCAAACTCATTGCAAGGCCTTCCCACGGAGATGCATGAGCTGCAAGCTCCAAGTTTGCAGGGCAGAAGTGGGGAGCAATTTGTTCCCAGGACCTTTTCCTGTGTCATCTGTTGGGCTCAGCCCAAGGTGGCATTAAGTGCAGAAGATGGTGACTGGGCCAAACAGCCCCAGATCCCCATTTATTTTAGGTGGAAGAGGGATTTCAGAGGAACCATATTGTTTCCAGTTGGAGGGGGCATTGTGCCTCATTAGAGCACATTATAGAACAACCCAGCATCCCAGTAAGACTAGGACAAGCCTGTTTTGTGGCAGACAAATCCACCCTCCAGCTGCTCCTGTTGCTGTCTGAGCACAGGGATGGTTCTTACCCTCCTGGCAGAGCTGGTTTTCAGCTTTGCTTGCAGACGAAGTACCCATGGGGCCTGGGGAGGGGCACAGAGGCGCTTGCCCTTTGTGGTGATGAACCTGTGAGGACCACGGGGGTAAAAAACCAAGATGAGGTGAGCAGGACACTCTGGGGATGACCTGCCACAGCCCGAGCTCTCACCCACTGCCACCCACACTGCTCTCTTCCATCTCCACCTTGGGATGTCTTTCTTCCCTGAATCTTGTCCCAGGTTTCCTCTTCTCTGCAGGTCAGTCCAGCTCTGATTGAGCATCTGATCTCCAGGATCTCTTCCACATCTTTATCTCATTCCCTCACCAAACCCAGCTCCCCATCCATCCTCCACCCAGCTCTGCCTCTCTCCCTACCCGCCTGCAGTGTCCAACCCTCAGCCATTAAAACCCCGGGGCTCTTGTCCCTCAGGCATCACCATCCCGGGGCTCTTATCCCTTCAGGCATCACCATCGCGGGGCTCTTCTCCCTCAGCTGTCACCACCCTGAGGCTCTTACACAGCAGCCGGGATGTCGCAGCCATCCTGCACCAGCTGGAGCCGGTAATCCCGCACAATCCGCGCCGGGATGTGCGTCTCCCTGGTCCGCAGGCAGCAGTCAAGGACATTGTTCCCGCCCTGCACTGGAGGAGGAACACATCACGCAGGATGAGGTTGCTGTCCCCAGCTTGGCTGTGCCTTCACCCAGGGGGAGCCTGCAGGGTGCTGGGGGATATGGTGCACGATGGTGCCCATGAGTGATGCTCTTGCACTCTGCACAGGCTGCACAGGTAGCCGGGGGATTTTCTGCCCCACCCCTAATGCCCCAGCACCAGGAGCCCTTCTCCTGGCAGAAAGTAAACGTGTTGAGTAGAAGGCTGGCAGAGGGCAGCCCTTCTTGCACACCTGAGCCCCCAGGACCAGGGTCTTGACCCCACTTAAGGACACTGCAGTTCTGAAGATGCCCATTCCTTTGGAGTGGCTCCAGTGTTTGCTGGAGTATTCATTGGATTTGCAGCTATGCCATGACCAGCACACCCTACACCAAGAGACACAGCTGCCTGTGCTTCACTGCAGGGTCACCTTACAAGCATCATGGTTCTCACTGACAATGCCCATCAAGTAGCCCTGGTAGTGCCCAGGGCTACCTGTAACCCCAGGTAACAGGGTGTGCTGGAGCAGCTCAAGGTATCTGCCTTAACAAACTTCCTTCCCTGCCATCTGCACCCAAGCTGCCTTGACCCGGAGGGTGCCAGGGATGCTCCTCAAAGTGTGCAGGGGAGAAGCAGACCAAGGCCATCTCATCCCAGCACGCACAAGCTGGGCTAGGGCACTGGGAGGCAGGATTGCTCCATGGCCTTTCCCAAGCACAGCTTTCCATCCCCAGCACCCTGCAGGCTTCTGCTTGGACTTCTGACCAAGTGGAGTCCCTGTGGGGCAGGTCACAAGCAGAGGCCTCAGGAGGGCTGCAATAGAGACTCGGTGATGGGTCCCCCTAAAAGTCTGCCAGAAATGCAATAGCAAGAAACAGGTATAGACCCCCTCTAGTACACAAGAAAGCAGCCTGAGATGTTCCCTCTTACCATCCAGGATAAGTCTCAGCACCAGGAGACTGAGGCAGAGAAGATGCAGCTGCTGCATTTTGCTGCTGAGTCTGGAAGAGGATGAGCTGGAGGCAGTGGTGCTCAGTGTGAGAGAGGCAAGCTCTGCACAGCTTCCGTGCACTCTGCCGCTGGTGCTCCCTGACGCCTATTTATCCTTCCAGCCACTGGCTTTCACTTTCCTTTGGAGAAGGGTGGGAAGTTGCAACATCTAAGCATGGCTGGGCTTTAATATTTGAGCAGTTCCCGCATATCGCAGCTCCTTTCCCTGCAGCCTCCTTTCCCCTGAGCCAAACACCCCCCTGCCTTCTCCACAGCCAGCACCCAGGCCATAGGGCTGCTGGTCAGGACCAGAGCAGCTCCAGAGTTCCTGGGAAATCACCCTGGGGCCCTGAACAATTACCATAGGGCGTTCTCACCCCATGCACTTTGCAGTCCCTCCTCTGAGACATCTCTGGGATGTTCCCATTAGATACCACACAGGTTCGACCCACTTGATGCTATCAGGGACAACTTACCCCAGCCCCATTTTTGGAGGTACATATTGGTAGTGGGGTGATGCCTGACTCCCCCTGAGCCTCACCATCTGATCACAGGAGCCTGGCTGGCTCCTTCTGCCCTCCCCAGTGCCTACATGGGGGCACGTCCGAAGCTGACTCTAGGACTGCCACCTCACATGCCAAGATTCATCCTGGTTTCCAGGTGGCCCCATAATCAGGCTCATGGGCAAAGGCAGCTACAGACCTTCTTGTAAACAATTCTTTTTTTTTTTTGTGCAGAAATCCCCCACAGAGTCTGTGTGCACAGCACAGGGAGCCAGAAGCCCTCCGGCTGCATCAGCACTGGAGGAAGCAAAGAGCAGAGCTCCTGCTGCAGAGCTTCCCTGGAGTACAGGGACTGGGGCTGCTTCTCCTGGAGATTGGTGACTCAACACCATGCATGAGTGCCACCTGCAGTGATGTCCCCTAACCAGCCTACTTCAGCCCTGGTAGGTGCCATGTGGGATGGCTGAGAACAGTGAGGTCGTGCATCCTGGAAAAGGTTGGGGTGCAAGGGGTCTCTGCTTCTTGCCCACTGCCTCATAAGGGATTTGGACAGACTCCAGAGCCAGTCTCTTCTTGGAGGGGCCATGGGACAGGAAGAGAGGCAACAGCATAGTTTCACCCAAGGAAATTCCCACTCATAGTGGGAAATGTATTTCTCCACTGGGGGCCAAGAAGTTCTCAAGCAGGACCACCATCCTTATGCCTTTTTCTTAGCAGAGAGGGTTGCACAGACCTCACACAGACACAAACACCTACATGGGGACAAGCCACAGTGACTTAGTGTCAGTCATCACTCCCAGCATCCTGTGGGTTTAGGGACAAAGGGCTCTGTGACCTGGGCTCCACTTGATCACCCCGGGCACTGCCAAAGGGATGCCACAGCAGGTAGAATTCCAGATCCTGGCTACTGGTGGCCAGACCTGTAGAAGCAACCACTCCTAACCCAGAGCTGGCTCCTCCCCGGGGGCTGGATTAACAGTTTGGAGCCTCTTTTGAAGAGGGCACCACAAAAGCAGAGCCCTGACTGACTGGTGAGGGATGATGGGGATGCTGCCCCATGGCAAACCCGCATCTGTTTGCATGTTCTGTGGGTTTGGCAGCTACTGGAACTTACCTGAGGATGCTAGAGGTTCCGTCCTGTGGGACCCTCCTCTAGGCACTTCTGGCGTCCTGGTCCCCAAGGCAAGCAGGGTGGTCCCCTGCCATTTTCCAGGCACAAGGAGCTCCCACCCACCTCAAGTTGGGAGCAGCATGCTCAGTGTTGGGAATGCATCCTCAGGAGATAAACTTCTAATCATTCCTGTCTGCAGGGGACCCCCTGCCCCAGTGCTGCCCACAGTCCCTGCTGACACAGGAACAGGAAAGAGATGTTCTGCCTCCTCCCAGCAGCTGTCTGAGTGCCAAGTGGGTGAAAGCATGGCTTCTCCAGGCAATGCTGCTTTACAGGAGGGGCACCGGAGCGTGAAGAAAGGGGCTTTCCACTCACATTGTGAAAGGGGAATGTGATGGGTTCCCCCCTCTCACGGGGGTCAGTGGGATTTCTAAGAGAATGGTCATCTCAGAAGAACAACGCTGCAGCATGCAGGGAGGTCAATCCCATTCTCCTTGCAGGGCTGAGCCTTGGGGACCTGGAGAGACAGTATAGATGGGGAAGAGAAGAAGTTTTGGGGTCCAGGCTCTCCAGAAGTTTACGTGGGCAGAGAATGGCCAGGGGGTCCAGCGTGATTTGGGAAGAGGGGAGATCATCCTGTGTGCTGACCCAATTAAGTTTCATCCAGGGCAATTTGGGAGCACTGGAGCTCCAGCCCTAAGGGCACCACAGTCAGAATGAAGCATCTCTCAACACCCATCCTTGCAGAAACTTTGATAATGCAGTTATTAATTAAAGTGGAGACCATGCTTGGAAGATGATCCTCATGGGAAACCACAGAACCATCACAGAATCATCAGAGTTGGAAGTGACCTCTAGAGATCATCTAGTCCAATTCTCCCACTAAAGCAGGATCACTTAGAGCACATTACACAGGACTGCATCCAGGCAGGCTTTGAATATCACCAGAGAAGGTCCAAGACATCAATACATAAGTGGGTTGTGTGGGCATCACCTCCATCCCTGGGCTCTGCCTCTGGACCACCAGCCACGCTGCCAACATCCCAGGGACCTCCCAGTTGTAGGAGCAGTCCACATCAGCTGCTCCCCACGCAGCCCATGGGCTCTGGCATTCTCCCTGGGGTGCATTGTGATGGTCTGCTTTCCACCTCTGAACTGTGGAGCTGGAATGGGCAAAGGGGGAATTTCAGCATATTCCAGGCAAAGACAGTCCCTGGGGCAGAATCTGGCCTGGCTGCATTCGCTTCATTGGGAAATACTGGGCAGAAGTTGCAGCTGATTCAATTTCCCTCTCAACTCCCACCATGAGAGTGCCTCCCACACCAATCCCATCATAGCCCCAGACCCTCTGTGGTATGGAGACTGGGGTCACCACCAGCCCACAGGGCTCAGGGCCTGAGTAGATCTCCTCTAATTGAGGGAACTTGGTCAGTCTGATTCAAATGGGGTTGCAGAAAGGGAAAAAACAAGCCATGACTTTGCCCAGAGGATGCAAAGACAGTCCTGAGTGTCTGGCTGAGTTGCAGAAAGGTGTCAATTCCTACTCTGTCAGAGCCCATCCAGGTCCTAACACTTGTTGCCTTGAGTGCCACTGGTGCTGAGATTACTGAGGGCTATGGGCATCAGGGTCCAGACCCTTCAGCTGTGTCCTGCTTGATGCCACAAGGTGAGCAGCTATCACTCAAGGTCCTTGAAATGCCCATGTCCCTTGGCAACACCTTTGGGCTTTAGAGTTTCCCAGCTGGGTTCTTTCTGCAGGTGTCCTTGGACTTGTTGTGATGGCAGTAGCAGGATGGGATGGCTCTGTCTCCTTGTATCACATGGTCTGTCCTTCTCTCTGCACCCTGCCAAGGGGTTTCGGGAGAGAATGGGCTGGAGAACAGCTCAGAGATCTGTGTTGCCCCACGGGTCTGCAGACCAAACTCACCTGCAGACAGGCCCAAAATCACATGGAGTGGACCAAAAACCCTGGGGACTGCTCTGTTGACAGCTAGGCTGACATCAGGTAGAGGAGACTGTGAGGTTCTTGGTCTGGTGCAGCTCTGGGACATGACTGTGTTTGCCCCCATGCAGGTCATCCTCAGAGGAGACAAGATCCTCTTCCACTGCACCTTGGAGAGCTGCAGCCCAGGAACAAATCTGCAATCTGTAGCAGGATGGGAGGGAAGTGAAGGAACCTGGAGGTTTGGGAAGTGGAAGGAAGACCAGCAGCACAAGGACTCCCCAAGGCTGAGGATCTCCAGTCAGCAAGATGGAGAACAGGGAAAGGAGGGCACTTGGGAACTCAGTGCAAGAAGAAAGGGCTGAGAGGAGGCTCTGGCCTGTGTGCCAGGGTATGGTCAGAACTGGGTCAGGACCGAGGTCAGGATGGGTCAGGGAGGGTAGGAGCCACTGTTGCCCACCACCCACTTCTCCACCTCATCTCTTCTCTCAAGACCATGGCAGACCCCAGGAGGGCTGTGGAGAGAGCACCAAAAGGAAACCATAGACTCTCTAGCACGAGGCCCAGAAACAGCCCTGGTCGTGCCTGGAGCTGCTGCAGCACCTGCATTTCAGGAACAGCACAAGATGTCTGGCCAAACCTGGTGTGGGAGTCTTTAGGTGAGCCTTGCTGGAGCTCAGCCCATCATTGCAGCCCGTCAGTCTCCACTGCTGGAGCAAGCCCAGAGTATCATCTGTGCTAGGTAATGACCTGAGCCAATCATTTGGCCTGGGTCCCAGACATCTTTTTTTTCTGTCTTGCCTGGCTACTTTCTGCTGTCACTGAAGCCTTTCTGCTCCAGAGCGGGTTGCCAATCTCTCCTAACTTTTTTTGCTCTGCTTGACACAACTCCGACATCCAAACCTTTCCTGCAGAATGTCCAGGGGGGCATCGACCTCCCTTGCACACCTACTGCCCCATCACACAGGGCATTGGTGCTGGGCTGTATTTGCACATACAAAGACTTTGCTTTTCCACACAGTGGGATGCAACTGAACCCTCCACTTTTGCTCCATGCAGGATCATAATAGAACAACTCTTTTATGTCAGAGTTTGTAGATTCTGCTCATCCATGGGGCAGGTTTTGGTCCCTGCTGCACGCTCCAGATCTCAGCATATTTCCTCTCCCTTCAATTTCCTCCAGGACATCTTCTGAAGATGTTTCACTGGTACCATCTCGCTGTGGCAGCACTGCAGCCACCTGCCTCACTAGCAAGAGGCTCCCACTAACCCTGGCACTTTGGTTTCCTTAACAGCAGTGTTCTGCAGTGAAGTTGGAAGTGGTGTGCAAGCACCCATGCATGTGCAGGCACAGGCACATGTTGGGCTCAGTGTGTGCATCCATGCCCATGTGTCTTCCTGAGCAGGTACCCGAGCACAGCATAAGCTCTTCCACAAAGCCCTGCTTTTAGGGTAATTTTCAGGGTCTTACTGAGCATACCCTCCACCATGGGCATGTCCTTATAACCTGTTTTAGCCAAATTCCCACCCACCATGTGAAGGAAAAGAAAAAATACACAAAAATACACGTGCAGTGTTGACATTTGCAGCTGCAGAGACATGAGGATATATTTCATGTGCCAGGCTGCTCCTGCCATCTACTTTTGTTTTGCTGCTTCTGCTGCTTGTAGAGTTCTTCAGCTGGACCCCTTATAGGGCTGCTTTTTTTTTTTTTTTTCAGTCATTTCACAATCTCCTGACACCATGACCAGCAGAAGAACTGTTGATCCAAAAGTGGGGCCCATCACCCTCTGTGTGAGAAGTTAATCCATATTATGGGATATTTACTTTAGTACCCAGTTGTGCACAGGAAAGGCAGCTGGGTGGTAATGCACAAAGGGAGCTCAGCTTCCCAAAATACAGGGGACACTTTTATACACAGAAACTTGTAGAACTGCTTTATCTCTCATTGTATTCTATCATTCCTTTACATGAACGGCTGACTAGTTCTTTGCTCCCATCTAAAATGACAGTGCTAAAGAGTTCCCTATGCATGCTCAGAATGGGGGGATGTTTGTCAGCTGGGGTCCCTCTAGCCCATGGGTGAGCATTTTAGTATGCAAATATGTTCTGGGTTGATGTGGTGCAGGGGAAGGTATGGGTCCAGTGAGAAGATGTTGAAAGCTTCCTCAGATCCAAAATGTCCAACCCCGCCTCTGGCCAACGTTGAGGCCTTCAGTGGGAATGGATGTACCTCCATCCATTGCAAATCTGCAATTAACATGTTCAAGAAGAGGAAATAACTACCTGTAAGACTTCAAGGCAGAAGAGGGATGAGGAGGAGGAGAGAGCAATACTAGGGAACCTGAGAGCAATGCCACAGCAAGGTTGGTGAAGAAGGAGGGAGGAGGAAAGGGTGCCTGAACAGAGCTATTTCCCTACATCCTGTGTTGGGATAGCAGCTGTCCTCCTGCAACCCATGGAGGAGCATAGTGGAGCAGTCCCTGAAGGATCACAGTGGAGCAGATGTGGACCTGCAGCCATGGAGGACACTGTGCCAAGAGGAGGTGACTGTGCCAGAAGCAGCTGTGACTCCGTACCTGGTGGGAGTGACTCACGTTGGAGGGGTTTGTGAAGGACTTTATCCCATGGGAGGGACCCCACATTGGACTAGGAAAAGACTATGAGGAATCCTTCTCCCTGAGGAGGAAGGAGCAGCAGAAACAACCTGTGACATCCTGACTGTAAATCCCACTCCCTGTTCCCTCGTGCTGCTTGGGGGGAGGAGGTAGAGATATGGAGAACAAAGGAATTTGGGCCCGGGGAAGCAGAGAGGGGTGGGGGAAAATATTTGAGCTCTGGTTTGTGTTTTCTCTTTGCTGCGTTTTGATTTGATTAATGATAAATTAAATTGATTTCTTCCCCAAGTTGAGTCTGTTTTGCCTGTGACTGTAGTTGGTGAGTGAGACCCTCCTAGTCCTTGTCTTGATTCACCAGGTTGTAGGTGGGTTTCCTCCTTGCCATCTTGAAATGGGGGAGAGGGAGTGAGTGGCTACATGGCCCTTTGTTACCAGCCAGTCCTAAAACATGACATAATAGTACATTAACAGGCTCATGGGATGTTAATGGAGTGAGTCTAATCAGTCACTGTTTTCTATCTAGTGCTCAAGGCTATAACCAAGGCAAGCTGTGGGAAGCACTTGCAGGCTTAAATCTCAAGAATGGGTGGTTGCCTACTTGGGATATGTTTTTCTCTTATTCTTGCTGCTTCACTGCTCTGCAAGCTCTGCTTTTATTTTACCAGTGTCTTTGTTCTCTTTTATGTGACTTTCCCCACAAATGTACTTGTTTCAATTCATAACCAACATCAGGAGTCCAGGGCTATCCTCACAGTGCTGGATGCAGCATGTTCCCCACAAACCCAGGGCTGGCTTGGCACTGTGTGCTGGTGTCAGTTCCCAGGCTCCAAGAACAGCCCAGCCAGAGCACAGCTCATTAATAACTTGGTTTAATGCTGTTTTCCCAAAGCAGCCACAGAGCCTCTGCTTTTACCAAGCAGTGCTTGTTCAGAGAGTCAGAGTTGGTGGGACAGGCTGAGACACCAGCAAAAGAAACCCTATGAAAACACCTTGTGCCCCTGTGTTTGCTGGCATCTCAGGACCTGTCTGTGGGGACAGCTGAGCAGACAGGACATCTTCACCTAGCTGGGCAACACAGCTGCAAGAGAGGGGACTTGTGCAGTGCCCCTCCCCTGTTCCAGCAGCTCCTGCACCCCATGGATGCAGCACCAAGGGGAGGCTGCAAAAGTCGGGAGAGCAGCTCCCCATGCTGCCCTCCTTGCCCCTCCCCTTTGGCAAGTTCATCAGATTAGCCAGAAAAAGTGAGTTTGGCTGTAAAGGATGTATTTTATTGCCTCCCATCCTGTCCAAAAGCCTGAGACATAGACAGCAGAGTCCTCCCATGTGGAGGAAAGGGCAGCATGGAGCCAGCCCAACCTCCAGACCATGCTCGGGGCCGGTATCTTGGACTTCACAGTTTCTTGACACAGCCACAAAATAATAAACCTAAATGACCATCTAATAAAGCAATGAAGACAGATAAATGGTTTTGATAGAAAGCCTCAGGTCCAAGCTTAACTCCAGTTACCACACACGCCTGTTTTGATACTGTTAAGCTGATACTCTGCAAATCCTATTATTGCAATTATACAACTTAATAGACCTTTACTGACCAAAGTCCACATCTGAAGTCTCTGCAGGCTGACACCACTGCAGCTGTTGTAAAATCCCTTCAACTTTCTCCTCAGCAGGCTGGGGGGAGTTTACAAGCACTTGGAGATGGGATTTCTTCACCAGGTCTGTCCTGCAGATCTCTCCCTGCTCTAATTGCAGTCTCATTTTACAAAATATTTGTGAGAGCTGCTCTCAAACAGTTGCCATGTGTCTGCAATGGATATTGCAAAGTCTTCCACCCACCCCACCTGCACAGCCTCGTGTGCAGTTTTCACCATGAGCTTATCAGGCTTGGGAACAAAGTAAATGAGAAATTAGTGAGGTTTTTAATCCTGACTATCTTTCTTCAGACTGCAACAACATGTTTTAAAAGCTGAAAGGAAAACTTAGAAGAGCCCATAGATGTAGCCATACTGTCACACCCCCTTGTCTCCAAACTCTGCATCTCAGCACCACGCAAGCATCCTAGGCAGGGCCACATGGACATGGGAGCTGCCTGGCAACCCACAGCCCTGCAAGCTGAAAAGGAGCAAACACGTGAGAGGGAATGCAGCTCTTGTTTATTTGGTATAAAAATAAGAACAATCCTCTAGAAAAGCCAGCCTGCAATGTACAGGATACTCTGAAGCACCAGGAGCTAGAAGTAGAGCCTTGCAGGAAGACTGTATGAAAGTAGAGCTTTTAAATATAAAAACAAATTTATAAAATCCCCCAACAGAGTCATAGGAAAAGCTGCCATCCTGCTAGGCTACAAAAATCCCCTCTGGTGGGAAGGCTGCTCATCTCCCAGTTGGAGATGAGCTCATCTCCCAGTTGGGGCTGTGGCTCAGCTCCCATCTGGGTCCAGGTCCCCACTGGCCTGGCTGTGGGGCAAGTGAGGACCTGGGTGATCCCTTCTGTAGAAAGCACCCAGATAGTGCAGGGGGTCCCAGCTGGGGAGATCTCTGCAGCAGAAACAGCCCGGGGGCTGGTGGGCAATCACTGGGTGTCCATTGCCAGGCGGTGTGTCAGTCATTTGTAGGGAAGGCATCAGTCCTAGAGGGCAGGGAAGCAAGGAGGGGGTGGTGAGGTGAGAGGGTCTCAGACAGAGTGCCCACCCCAGCCCAGGGGGCTGTTGCCTTCTCTGTACCCAAGTATTGCCTTGCTCACAGCAAATCTCTGATTTTAAGGCAAGCACAGACCAGGAGGGAACTCTGCCCTAAAGACCTCCATGCTCCAGCCAGAGCTGTGGCAGCTCTCCCAGGCTCAATCCCAGGAGCTGGACATCCATCCTCCCATAGAGGGATGTCAGCATGGGTGTCAGCACCCTCACACCATCCCCCTCCTTCCCCCTGTCCCCCCAGCACACACCTACAGCTTCAGGCCTGGCTTAGACCTGCTGCTGCTTCGGCCTCTTGGGTCTGCCCCTGGGACGTGGGGGCTGCCCCTTCTTCTTGTCTTTCTTGCCATTCTTCTTCTTGTCCAGGTTCTGCATCGTCATCTGAACGTCGAGTTTGGTGGGAGAGGCACAGATTTTCTTGTTTCTCCTGGTGGTAAACCTGGGGGTACAGGCAGAAAGGTTTGCTTGGGGGTGGGCAGAGGGAAGGACAGGGGGAGGGAGGGCTCAGCTGGAGCCAAATTGCTCCAGTTCTATCCTGACCCTGCGGGGTACTCACACAACAGCATGCAGAGGACATCCTGACTCTGGTCCCTGGAGTCTGTAGGACTTGACAATGCTTTCAGGGACAATTTTCTGGCTGTGCTTCAGGCAGCAGTCTGAGGCTGAGGGGCCTAGGAGCAAGGAGAGCATGTGGCGTCTCAGTCCCTTGCCAAGCCAAGGCACCTTCCCAGCCCTGGGGGAGCGAGTATGGCCAGCAGACAGCACAGAGCTTGCTCGCTGTCATTGTTGGAAGAGATTCTGGGGCCGCAGCTCTCAGCCCTGGGACCCAGTTCAGGTTGGATTCTAACCCAGAGTGACACCGATTTCACTGCCAGCAGAGGGGAAACTGAGGCAGGGTACCTTGCAAAGGCACTTCACTTCATTCCCCTGCCTGTGCTGCTCAGCTTGGGGGTTTTGCTGCCCGGGGGCACACACACGATCCCAGCCCAAGGAAGCACTGCAAGCCAACGCCGTACATTCCACCCAAATGCACCCCGAGCACCCATCCCCTGCCCCATCCCACCCAAGAGGGCTTCGAGCTCCTCACCTTGAGCCCAGACCATGAGGAGGAAGGTGGCAATAAGCAGGAGCAGAGGCAGGAGGAGTCGCGGAGCCATGGTGGGTGCAGAGCGGGGCACGGCCGGGGTGAGCGGGACCGGAGCTGCTGCCTTGTGCTGAGGCTGCTGCTATTTATCTCCCCAAGCTTTGGTTTCATTTTCGGTCAGCCTGGCAGTCATCCCACCACCCAGACGAGGGCTGGGTGAAGGAGAAGTGGGAGGGTGGGGGCATTCCTGTAAACTGCGAGCCCCTCTTTTCTTTTTTTCCTGTTTTTTGGGGGTTTTTTTTGGTTTTGGTTTTTTGGTTTTGTTTTGTTTTGTTTTTTTACGATGTGCCCTGTCTTGTTTCCAGCTGCCCATCACAGCATGGGGTGCCAGGGGGAGGACACACCGGAGACACAGCCTTCATCAGAGCCACATGAATTCACGGGCTCCTGTGTCCTTCCCACTCCTCCAACCTGCCTCTACCTGCTCTTGGCAGGCTGGGTGCTGCTGCTTGCCTGTTTGTTCTCCAGGCAGGGACCCTGGCTGGTGTCCAAGCCACTAGGGAAACCAAAAATCTCTTTTGTTTCCCCACCTTGAGCTTTGCTACTAAGCCAGCTGGCCACCCCATGAGTGAGTAGGGACTCAGGGTGACCCCACATCCCAGCCCTCCATCCCTGTCTAGCTGTCTCAGGGACCTCCTCTAGCAGCTGAACACATCTGAAGGGATGCAAACAGGGCTGGGGGAGATAGCACAGCCCACCACACACTGGTGGTGATACCAAACTGTGGGGAACTGATGTTGATCAAGAACATTCACAAGCTGGAGGAACAGGCTGATGGGAACCTCCTGAGGTTCAAGACAGACAAAATATTCAGTCAAGATGGTGTTACCTCATGCAGCAAGACAGGGACTGTGCGGAAGTGGACCTAGAGGGAGCTGAACACCCCTGTGGTGGCAAAGGCCACCCAAAGAGATGACCATGTAGCCAGACCAAGCCCTGAGCAATCCAGTCCTGCTCTGAGCAGCAAATGGACAGAGAGCTACACACTTTCTTGTGATCACAGTCTGGAAGTGATCAAGAATGGAGATTTCCCAACTTCTTTGGACAACCTGTTCCAGTGCTTGAAATCTTCTCATGATGAAAACATTTCCTTCTGTATTTAATTGTATTTCCCCTGATGCATCCAGTGCTGCCGCTTCTCACCCTGCCCCAAGGTGCCTCTGAGAAGAGATGGATCCCATCATCTCTCCAGCCCCCTAGGCAGCCTCCATCAGGAAGGAGCTCCTTTCACCATTCCATCCCCAGCTTCACCACCCCAGTGCTCACAGTTCATCATCATCCATCCTGGCCCTTAGTCCCTCATCCAGCCCCAGTCCTGCTGCCATGTCAGTTGTGTTTGAGGAGCCCTGATGGTATGCAAAGCCCCAAGGGGGTCTCCTTGATGCCACTGAGGGCCAAGCCCTTTCCTTGGCCTCACTGCCTGCACCCTGGGGTACAACCCTTGGACTTCTCACCAATTCCTGATAAGGACCCTCATAAACAGTTATCAAGAGCAATGAGTAACCCAAGGGGAGACCAAGATGCTACAGAAAGCAGAGTAACAATTAGATGCCCAGGATCTCAGCCTCTCAGCCAACAAGGGACAATGATGGAGTCAAGCTGATGGGGCTCACCAGCAACTGCCCTGCAGCCTTCTCTTGGGCAAGGAGCTCTGCAAGTGGCTGCATCTTGCTGTCTTCCTCAGGGACAAACTAGGTGCTTGGGGCAGGGTAGGAATACAGAGCAGTGCTCTTGGAGCTTCTTCCATCATCTGTGCAAAGAGAAAAAGGCAGCTCCCACACTGGTAGTACCCGTGGGTCCAGTGTTCAGCTGGGGGGATGCAGCTCTCCACACACACTCATGCAGCACCCAGGTTGATGTGGTCTCAGGAAGCAGCCCCTTCAGGCATGAGGCAGGCATGGACCATGGGCAGCAGTGGGTCAGTGCTTGAGTGCTTGAGTGCTATGAGTGCTTGTCCCCAGGGTGCCTGGCAGCATGGGGAACTGGCCCCTGGAGGTGTCCTATGCACAGTCATCCATCCCTCCAAACCCAAAGTACCAATGGCATCAGGACAAGATAGGAAAAGGAGAGCCATGCTGACTCAATCATATTGTCTTTTCAGCTCTTAATAGTGCAGCCTCCCCAAGAAGCAGTGCCCAGCTGAGCACCTGGATGAACCACCCCCTCGGCACATAGAATCATAGAATATTTCAGGTTGGAAAAGACCTTTGGGATCATCGAGTCCAACCATCATCCCTACTCTACAAAGTTCTCCCCTAAACCATATCCCCCAACACTATATCTAAATGACCCTTAACCACATCTGGGGCACTCTCCCACTGCAGGTCCATGTGCTGGACAAGCTGGGAGATCATTTATCCCACAGCCATCAAGTCTGTCTCAGCACCTCTCTGGTATGAGGACAAGGGATGCAGAGGGAGGGGAGACACTTCAGGTTGCCCTCTGCATGGACCAGTCCATCCTAAGATTCTCTCTGCTACCAAAGGAGCCAGGAGAGCTCTGGGGCCCCAGATCCCTTCCTTCCAGGCTCAGCTTCAGCCTCTGCAGCAGGCGCCTGGAAAGTCCCTGGCTCTCTGTGTGTTTTCAAGACAACACAGCAGCAACATCCTCTGGCCAGAGGCCAGCCCCAAATGCAGTATGAGCTGCAGAGGAGGGTCAGGGCACACCCTCCCTTCACAGCCATCAGTCTCTGGCAGTTTTGTGGATGCTGTGATCTGCACCCCGAGGAAAACAGCCAGCTGAGCAGACCCTTCCTCCAAGCTGTCCATGGAAGGTAGATTAGAGAGGACTCAAGAGGAATCAAAGGGCAGGGGTACTTGGCCAGTGCTCTGTCTGAGCAACAGAGGTGCACCTGCATGCCTGATCAGCCAGGCCCCATGGAAACAGGAATGGAGTTCCATGCTCCTTCTCCTTACCTGCTTCCCTTCCCTCAGGGCCCCCAGTTCACTCATTTCTCCCCAAGACCCTTGCCTTGGTACCTGGCATCCCCCCTACCCCCAGTCCAGGGAGCAAGCAAGGAGCTTCTGACAATGAAAGAGGATTGAGCATCTCTTGTTTGCAGGCAATTTCTGGGACACAGAGGAGCTGTGGAGAGTGGGGTTGGAGACAAGGATATCCCTAACACCAGCAGACACCAGCATCTGCTCTGACCAGGTAAAATTTCTTACAGACACCCATATAAAACCCCATTTCACCAGCTCTGGCTCCTGCAGCCACCAGCTCAGAGGTGCAGGGTGGAATTAGGCTCTGGGAGGGGGATGTAACCAGGCAAGGTGCTCCTCTGTGGTGTCCCAGGTCCTGTGACAGACACCATATCAAACCTTTGTAAGGGGACTTTGTGCAATGGTGTCTCCAATTATGTCTGCATGCTCAGGCAGCCCTCTGTACCCTCATGGTGGAGGGGCCTCCAGACTGCAAGAAGAGAGGAGGCTGTCCTAGGCAGAGACTCTGGTGCCCCTGCATTCCATGAGTGCAAAACCAGTGGGACCACAGAAAAGGTCACCAAACCTTCTTGCTTGTGAGCCTTTCCCAGCTAGTGAAACTCCTGTGGCAACTTGCAGGGACTCACTCAAGCCTCCAACCCAAATTCTTCCCATGTTTGCACTTCACACCCCAGCATCTGGAAGTTGCTTAAAAATTACTGTCCTCACTTCCAGCAGGACAGTTTCCTGGAATCTCACCTTGCAGTGCCAGGAGATCCTGTCTTCTCACCCTCTGCTCACCCAGCTCTGGGCTGCCCCTCTGCCCTGCAAAAGCCCCCAGCTCTCTCCTGCTTGACTACACCTGGGGTCTTCTCTCCAGGTGGCTCAGGGCTGGGAGCAGAGGCTCCTGGAGTGGACTCAAGGGGAGCCAGCCAGGGGGACTGGGAATTTCCAAATCCTTCTCGATGCTGGCTCCAAGCTAAAGTTACTGCTAACAGGAACAGGGTTGTGCAGCTCCATTCAACCCACTGACCAGTGAGTTCCTTCCTGCAGAGCCCCAGGACCCAGCACAGAGGTAGTTTGCAAAATCCAAGTGGAAAAACCCTGCGGCTGGGAAAGGGAGTGGGCTGCCTGCCAGGCACACCATATAGAAATGCTGTGTAGTGAAAGGGTCCTGGGGAAACAGGGAAGAATTGCTGGAAGCACACAAGCTGCTGGCTGCTGCTCTTTCTCCCTGCACTGGGGTGAGACTGATGGGAAGAGCAGGATGAGCACAAGATGCTGGGAAGAGCAGGGAAGCAGCTCCTTGGGAGTCCCCTCGCCACACATGGGTGCTGGAGATGGACAGGCTTGGAGAGGGTCTTTGGCCAGGAGAAGTTTGACCCCCACACCCTCCCCCACACAACCGGAGTGGCAATTTGGCTTCCCAGTGCAAAGAGTTAACCCTTTAGATGCTAGTATGGTGCAGAGTGACTTAGCTGCTTTGGGGGAGGAAAGGCTTGATGCTAGAAAAACTGCAGGGTGGTGACAAGCAGGCAGAGAGGGACACAAGGAGGTCTTGCACTGTGGAAAGATAATCCATTCCTACAACATTCTTTGTCCAGTGTGCAGTGCTGCCCACAGCACTCTCTTGCACCCACAATAAAGGGACCAGGCAAGATCTGCATTTTGCCTCCCTCTGGAAAGCCCAAGATTGCTCAGCTCTCACCCACCTAGAGCCAGGATTCACCTGACATGTTATCCTTTGGACTCAGGCTGTTATGAGCCTGCACATTTGTCACTGTGTCAGCAGGAAACACATTCAGTGTCAAATACATATTCAGAGCCTATCTCTCCATGGTGCAGCAGAGAGCTCCATGGGGTGGCCAAGGTTCATGCTGTGAGAGGACACAGAGAGGGGCTACCCATCACTTGGCAGTGATGCTAGGGCAGGAAGCAGATGCTGCAGGGATGACAGCTGCTGCTTGGAAAATGTTTTCAAATACTGATCCCCTCTCAGCCCTTCCACCAACCACAGAACCATCCCCTCCCTCTTCCACAGAGAAGCCCATCAATCCCCCATCCAGAAATCCCACAGTTCCTCGTATGTCGTAACAAAACCTATGGAGACTGCTGGCACCAACCCAGCTTTTTCTGAAAGTGGAGGTGTAAGGAGTGATAAATCCTCTCATGGGAAAGTGAGCAGAAGCCCCTAAAGCAAGGCATGCCATGGGTGCCAGCCAAGCCAGGAGCTCTGGGTGGTCTGGGATGGGTGGGATGTCTGGGTTCTGTCTGGGCAGGGATGCACACATTGCATACGCTTCATGCAAAGGCGTTGTCCTGGTGTGCAAATTCAGAGCAACTTGAGAAACTGCTGGGAAAAAAAAAGGCGGCTGAGTGTTGTCAGAGACAAAACCACTCCTTCTCCATCTTGGAACATCAGACTTTGTATGCCCAGAGTCTGCCCAGCAGCCACTGTGCCCCATGCTTCTGGCATGAGCTCAGATCCATGGGCTGGAGAGCCCAGGGCCAGCCTCAAGAGCAAACAGCAGCTGGCACATGTGGCAAGTTCATCGGGAGAGGGGAAAAGAAAGCAAAAAAATAAAGATGGCCAAAGAGAAATTAAGTAAAACATCCAGAAGGCTCTGGAGAGTTTGTAGAAGCCGGTAGAGGAAAATATATCTTCTGTACTTGAACACACAAATTGTTTTTTGAGGTAGAAGTTTCTTAGTCCTTAGGGCCACAAGATGACCTTATAGCACCTCTGCTATAAGAGAATCTGAGGGAGCTGGGATTGTTCAGGAAGAGAGAAGAGAAGAGAAGAGAAGAGAAGAGAAGAGAAGAGAAGAGAAGAGAAGAGAAGAGAAGAGAAGAGAAGAGAAGAGAAGAGAAGAGAAGAGAAGAGAAGAGAAGAGAAGAGAAGAGAAGAGAAGAGAAGAGAAGAGAAGAGAAGAGAAGAGAAGAGAAGAGAAGAGAAGAGAAGAGAAGAGAAGAGAAGAGAAGAGAAGAGAAGAGAAGAGAAGAGAAGAGAAGAGAAGAGAAGAGAAGAGAAGAGAAGAGAAGAGAAGAGAAGAGAAGAGAAGAGAAGAGAAGAGAAGAGAAGAGAAGAGAAGAGAAAAGACTCTCAGGGGATCTTATAGCTGCCTTCCAGTACCTGAAGGGAACCCGCAGGGAGGCTGGAAAGAGCCTTTTCATAAGAGTGTCCAGTGACAGGACAAGGGGAAGGGGTTTTAAACTGAAGGAGAACAGGTTTAGACTGGACCTCAGGAAGTTCTTCAGTATGAGGGTGGTGAGACTCTGGAACAGATTGCCCAGAGAATTTTTTGGTGCCCCCTCTCTGGAGCTGTTCAAAGCCAGGTTGAATGAGGCCTTGAGCAACCTTGTCTAGTTGAGGGTGCCCCTGTCTGTGGCAGGGGGTTGGAGCAGATGATCTTTAAGGTCCCTCCCAACCTAAGCCATTCTATGATTCTATGTAACTGGATGGAACTGGATATACACAACATATGGAACATAACTATGGAGCTGGATTTGTTTCTGCCAGGAATGAAAAGCACCAGAGCTCTGCCCCTGTTGATGACTCAGCTGGCCACTCCAGCCAGGGAAGCAGCCACCCAAAACCCAGACACCAGTGGAAATTCATAGAATCATAGACTGGTTTGGGCTAGAAGGGTCCAGCACCCCTTTCAGTGTGCAGGGACACCTCCCATTAGACCAGGTTGCTCCAAGCCCCTTCCAACCTGGCCTTCCCTTCCAGGGATGGGGCAGCCACAGCTTCTCTGGGCGTGAGAGAAAGCAAAGAGAAATGAGACTAAGCCCCACAGGGCTAGGAGCTGCTGGACACCAACAGCAGACAGGGAATCACTGTGTTGTCTGACAGCTTCAAGGGCCTCAGGCATGTGGACTTGGAGCCAGAAGGAGCAGCAATTGCAGAAGTCACCAGAATCATGGATGGCTGAACCCTTCCCAGAAGCCTGCACAGAGAGGAACAGTTGCTGGAAGAGGTGGAAATGGCCAGGGGGGCTGCAGGAGCCCAGCTCCACACTGCACAGGTCTCATTCTGCCCAGAAATAATTAAGAGCTAAGAAGAAGTTATGTACTCCATACCTAAATATAAATAGTCATTAACAGCAATTCAGAGCAGCAGGGCAGAGCAAAGGAGATGTCAAAACCTGGCAACATCTGACTCCAGTTGAAGACATGAACAGTGACCTGAGGGTCATTCTGACACCCAGGCAGACAGAAGCAGTGAAAAGAGGACTCCCTGCACCAACAAGTAGATCCAGACCTTGTATAGCAACTCCTCCTCAGGACACATGGGGCAGGGACCAACCCCATATATCAAAGATCTGGGGAGTCAAGAGTGGCCATTTGACCTGGCCAACACATTGGTCTCCAGGAGGATGCAAAGTGGCAGGAGCCCCCTGCTGGACATGAACAAGAGTAACAGATTTTAGCTGAAAACAGTAGATATAGATTAGATATTATGAAGAAATTAATTCCTGTAAGGATGGTGAGACACTGGCCCAGGTTGTCCAGGGAAACTGTGGCTGCCCGATCCCTGGAAGTGTTCAGGGAGAGGTCGGATGGGGCTGGGAGCAACCTGGTCTGGTGAGATGTGTCCCTGCCCATGGCAGGGGGTTGGAACTGGATGTTTAAGGTCCCTTCCAAATCAAACCAGTCTGTGATTCTGTGATTGTATGAACATAAGCAAAACAGTGTTTGGAGCTGGGATGCTCCATCCAGCCAGAGACCTTCTGAGCATTTTGGTCCAGCGGGTGGCCCCAGGCAGTGTGAGATGGGCTGGGAACAGTGCAAGGGGCTGGAAATTCCCCTTGAGGCTGGGGGTCAGGAGACAAGGCTGTTTACAGCAGGGAAAGAGCTGCAGGGCCAGAAGCTGGGAGAGGTCCTGGCAGCATCTTCCTGCCAAAGCCCCACAGACCTGCAATGTCAGCTCTGGAAAAGTCATTTAGGCAGTTTGCAAGACTCTCCTGGAGACCCAGGCATCTGGAAGAGGAGGAGATACACCACTGTACCCCTCAATGTGTCCCATCCCAACCAGCTTAGCAAACCCCACAGGTTGCAGAGATGCTTAGGGCTGCCAGGGAGAGACTGAGTCCCACATTCCCCAGGAGTGACTGACTGTGGTCACAGTCACAAAGGGGATTTTGCCCCCCCCCCCAAGTATACCACGAGGGCTGCAGCCCTGATTTCCACTTGCAAAGGGCTCTGTTCCACTGCTGAAGGTGCCTGTGACAGCTGCCAGCATTTTAGACCCTCACATGGCTGCACCCAGGCAAGATTAAAGAAACAAGGGAGAGGTCCACAAAGCCACTTATTTTTGGTATTATTCAACAGGCAGGGGAAGCATCCTCGAGGCTTGCTGCTGCCTCCACTTCAGCTACATCCCATTGGACTCCTGTTCACACAGACAAACACCACAATCCCTGAAGCCCCTCAGGACACAACTCTGGCAGTTGTGTCCTGTTGAGGAAACAGTTCAGAAATATACAGGTTGTGAGCAATCCTGACTTACTTCAGCTTAGGCTACATTGGGTTAATGGTTATTGAGGCCTAGTTGCAGGTTTCTAAAAATGAGCTAATGGGAAAGAGATAACTAATTGGCAGAAGAGAAAAATAATTATGTGAGAAGAGTGGTTCCATGAGAATGGAATGTGTAACTGGAATACCACCTGCATGATATGATGGTGTAAACAAGGCTTCTCTATATAAGTGAGTGCAAATTGTTAATAAACAATGTCACACAATCATATTGATGTGCACATGGAATCCTTAAGCCTCCACAGACTGTTTTCCCACAGTGTCCATCCCATGATCCTTGGCTTTCTCACTTCAGTCAGCAGGAAGATAAGTCCAAGCCCAAATCTTCCCATGGGCTTTCAGAGGCAAATCATTCAGTGCTTGTTCCCTTCTTTTCCCACTCTCCAGAGCCTTTATAGATTTTTTTAGGACTTGGGTTTAGTGCTGAGTTGGGCAGAATGTACCATCACAGACCAGGGGTAGCACGGCTTCACCTCAAAAACCAGATGATCTAGTCCTTTAATTTAGCTGCTTAGTGCCAGCAAGCAGCTAAAAATACTGCTTACATGATCTCCCTTGGTGGGATGGGGGAGAGAATCAGAAGTGTAAAAGAGAAAACTCATGGGTTAGCAGACCATCTAATAGGTAAAGCAGAATATGTGTGAACAAGCAAGTCAAAATAAGGAATCAGTTCATTTCTTCCCATCATCAGGCAGGCGTTCAGCCACTTCCAGGAAAGCCTTTATCATGATGATGAAGTAAGCATCCTCCATTCCCCCCACCAGTCCTCCTTCTTTCCCTCAGTTTGATTGCAGAGCATGACACCATAAGGTATCATAGAATCATAGAATCATAGAATCCTAGGGGTTAGAAGGGACCTCGAAAGATCAAGGTATGGGATATGAAAGATCAAGGTATGGGTATGGGATATTCCCTTGGTCAGCTGGGGTCACCTGTCCTGGCTGTGTCCCCTCACAGCTTCTTGTGAACCCCTAGCTTAGAGAAAAAGCCTTGAGACTGTGAGGACACTGTTCAGTAATAACTAAAACATCCTGATGTGATCAACACTGGTTTGGTCACAAATCCATAAAGCAGCACCATACAAGCCACTAAAAAAACCCCAAAAAACTTACTCTATCCCAGACAGAGCCAGTACAATCTCCACTCTTGATACTATTTTAAGTCATGCCCAGGTCCCACACAGTCCTCATAAGCCACCACCCTCCTTCCCATCCCTTGATTTACATATACAGGTATTATTTTCTTTTTCCATGCGTCAACCCTATAAAATGTCCATAAAACATTCATTTAATTAATTTAGTTTGGGCTCCATCTGTTACAGTGGTTAATCAGGACAGGTCCTCACCTATCCTGTTGTTGTGTTGTGTTGTGTTGCATGAACACCTGCTGTGTCATTGACTTCTCTGTGGGCAGCAGATACTTCATGTCCCAGCATGGCCTTACCCAACCCCTCAGTGCCTGTCTGCTGCAAAATAGGCCTATCCATGGCCACAGGCATCTTGGGGTGCACCTGCTTCTGGAGGTGGACTCAGCCACAGGTCACAGTGCCTTTGACTTGAGACCACTCTTTAGTTCCAGCCTGCCCAGTTCAGCAGCACAGGAACAGCAGTGATGCCCTGGCTGGCTGGCTGTCCAGGAGCATCACCACTCCTGTTACCAAAGTGGTCCCAGGCACAGCAGAAGGAGGTGACAAGCAGCACAGCAGCACAGCAAGCAGTGACAGCAGAAAGCAGACACTAACAAGCCCTGGGCTCTAACACACAGTGAGGCAAGCAAGAGCCATGGCAAGCAGAGGAGCCTGCCAATTAGTAGCTAAAGAGCAGCAGCAGCTATAAATTCAGTCTAACACACTCCAGTGAAATCTGTCACTATCTCATACTCTTCAAGTCCCACCTTGGGTTCCAAAAGAGGCTCATATCTGCCATATCTCTCATCTACACCTTACTGTTCCATGGTCAGAGCCTCCCCAACCCTCTCCAGCTCTGTTCATGATGATGTGGAAGTCCCAGGTAGGATCCCTGAAGCACATACTGCAACAGCCAATCTCCTGCTGCTGCTGAGGTGAAAGCACAAGAATCAGAGAGATCTATTTGGACAGATGTGAAGCAATGGTTATCTTCACCCTGGATAACCACAGCAAGGAGCTATCATCAACTGAACCCACTGTCATGATTTATCAGGTCAATTTCTGTTCCATGAGCACAACCCAGATAGCCTTGCTGTCCATCTTATTTCCAGTCTTAATAGTTTCAGCAGCAAAAAATGACCTGTATTTACAAAATGTGTGTCTGGCACAGACACTGGGAAATCACAAACAAGGCATTTCAGTTGATGTATTCTTGTGCACAATAGAACACTGCTTAGAGCATCCAGTTCTGGAGTCAAGCTTTCAGAAAAAGCAGGGGAAAAAGTGGATAAGGCTTAGAAAAAAAAGATTTTAGAAGACATGGTATAGCATATCCGAGCCAGAACTCCCCCTTTATGCATGTGGGAAGCTTTAACAGATGTCTCTAATGGCACAGGACACTGTGCAGCCTTCATGGCCACCCGAACAGTTCGTGTCACACCAGGTTTGCCTCTCAAAAAGACCCTGCAGGGCCAGACCAGAGCACAGGAAACAGCTCTCCATTTGGTTTGTTGACCATGGCCAACAGTTTGACCTCTCTCATATCTACAACATCCAGTTTGCATGAGGAACACCCCCCAAAGCAAGAAACATCAGATACCCCCTTGTACCAGAATATGACAAGGAAATCCCACGATGGGCAGGAGGGACCCCTGGCCTTCCCTGGGATGGAGAATTGGTGGCACTTGCAGATGTTGCAGAGGATTTCCAAAACCCTTAGGAAGCCTCAACTTGCTCTGGAGATGCCATTGGGTCTGAGATAAGGATGAATCTAACGCAAATGATCTCCCCACACTCCCAAACTGTAAGCTGCTTCTCACTGCACAGGACCAAGTTGCCCTGAAAAAAAAGGATGTTGGGTAAAAAGCAGTGATGAAGATGGTGTCTCTTCTGGAGAGGAGCCCAAACCCTCCTTCTCTGAACTGGGGAGACAAACAACCAAACTGCCTTGGCTCATCTGGTACTTCCCACAGCCCAGAGCTGCTGTGTCCTGATGGGCTGGTGTGTCCTCTCTCCATCCCTGTGATGTGATTCCAGTGGCTTGGCAGGAGGACACCGCCAGGACCTCTCCTAGCTTCTGGCCCTGCAGTTCTTTCCCTCCTGTAAACAGCCTCCTCTCCTGGCCCCCAGCCCCAAGGGGAATTTCCAGCCCCTTGCACTTCTCTCAGCCCATCTCACACTGCCTGGGGCCACCCGCTGGACCAAAATGCTCAGAAGGTCTCTGGCTAGATGCGGCATCTCAAGCAGCATCCCAGCTCCAAACGTTGCTTTTCCTGTACTCTGCTGGGTGCTTCTTCCACTCTGTCTCCCCTTAGAGACCAGTTTGATGTGACACTGGAGGCCCTTTCCCCTGAGCACAGGGAAATGGGGAGGGTCCTAATGCAAGCAGGGCTGTTGTGGCAGGTAGGCACCAGGCAGAGGGACATCCCTGTGCACTCAAAGGAGATCTGCACTGGTGGCAGTGCTGTTGGGTGGCTTTACACACCCATGGGTCCTCACACTGTGGGCACTCTGAAGGCCCAGCTCCCCACCTTAGGACCAGAGGTCCCATCCTTGCGTCCCCCAATGGGTCCTGTCCCAGAACCTTGGCAGCAGAGCAGACCCTGCACATAACAGAGGTCTGGAGGAGCTCATGGCTGCCAAGACAAGATTCAGACCAGAACGTACCCTGTATCCCAACAGTAATTGACTGTGATTGCAATCAGGAAGGGGATTTTGCACGCCCAGGGAGACCATAAGGACCATTAGGCCATGGCCCTAATTCCCATCTACAGAGGGCTCTGCTCCAGTACCAAAAGTCTCCATGAGAGTTGCCAGCATTGCAAAACAACAGCCTCACTGGAGGGAGAGTGGGGAAGATTTACAAACCAGCAGCAGTGCATTGTGTGCCCTTTCAGCGCTGAAAGCTCTGGGGTTGCTCCTGATTTCCTTGTATTCCTCTTCTGCTCCTACCCCTTGGAGCAAAACTGATGGGGGTCTGCAAGCCCAGCTCCCCTGTAAGCTGTGTGCCAGCTACCCAATAAAAGGAGCTTTGCATTAAGCATGGAAATCCAAAGGCTAAACCATCTCCCATCCTTGCCACAAAAGAAAATATCATTTCATGATCCAACAACCAAAGCTCTGTAGTCAGAGATGGAAACTCCAAGGCTGGAGAGGTGAGGAGCAGAATTCAGAGCATCTCGTCCTCT